>NW_004949204.1:786636-812820 GCF_000317375.1 Microtus ochrogaster
ACACCAGAAGAGGGCACCAGATCTCATTACAGATGGTTGTGAGCCACCATGTGGTTGCTGGGAATTGAACTCAGGACCACTGGAAGAGCAGCCAGTGCTCTTAACTGCTGAGTCATTTCTCCAGCCCAAGGTTTTAATTATTATTGTTAGTGTTACAGTCTGATTATTTATGATCTTCTATTTTTTTGTTTTTGTTTTTATTTTCTGAAGCAGAGTATATATTCCTAGCTGATCTGGAACTTGTGTAAACAGACTGGCCTTCAACTCACAGAGATATGCCTGCCCCTCCCTCCCAAATGCTGGGATTTGGGCATCTGCCACCATGCCCAGCTCTTTTCTCTACTTTTGACCTAGAAATAATTAAAAGATCTAAGCAGATATTTGAGGAAAATACCTAATGAGATTCAGTGATACTCTCCCCTTCCCATAGCATGCTTCTGAGATCAGGGAGACTGGCTTGTCAGGGTCACATGGCCTTAGACTCCAGTGATGCTTGTTTTCCTCTGGCTCCCAGAAATGTGTCCTGAGAATGGATCTTGTGCACCAGAAGGTCCTGGTCTTTCGCAGTGCATTTGTGCTGATGGTTTTCACGGATACAAGTGTATGAGGCAGGTAAGGAACTGGACCTTTTAGAAACAGAGGGATGCATTTGGCAAGAACCTCTCAGAAAGAGACAAGGCCGAGATGAGGGGATGCATGGCGGAGAAAAACTAGGTGGCGGAAAGTGACCCTGCATATACTGCTGTGACTGTTTGTTTGTTTGCTAATCGCAGGGTTCCTTTTCACTACTTATGTTCTTTGGCATTCTGGGATCCACCACGCTAGCCATCTCTGTTCTACTTTGGGGAACCCAGCGCCGAAAGGCCAAGGCTTCATGAACCACACAGGGCTTCCTGCTCACCTGAGATCACCCTGATCGTGACAAACAGGACTGGCCAGGGGGCGGATCCTGCTCAAAGCTGAAGCGGCCATTGATAATGAAGGAAGGTGTCAAATTGCACCACCTCGGCGTGATGGACCCTCGGTTCAGGAATGGACGAGTACTTGTTTGTATTATTGACTACAATAAACACTTTCTTCCCCATTGTTTTAGGGACTAGCGCCATACCTTCGCGTCTTTCTTGCTTGAGGGGCTGGTTTGGGACGGTCGGGTTTCACGGGTCTCCAGGGTTTTGCTCGGTGCTCGGTGTGATGCTGAGGACCCACCCCATGGTCCCGCCCCTTACGTGCCCGGCCCCGCCCCTCACGCTACCGGCTGCCTGCGCCGTCGCAGTCGTGCTTCTGCTCAGTACGATTAGGGCTCCCGCCTGCCGCGCCCGCCTGCTCTCCAGCGCTCCGCGCAGCGAGCCACGTGGACCAACTCCGGCGCGCTGTGTTCGCTTGGTTCCAGTGAGGCTCGCCGCGCCTCCCTCGTCTCTGTGCTCGCCCGGTCTCAGCTCCGACCCCATGGCGGCCCTGGTGTTGGAGGACGGGTCGGTGCTGCAGGGCCGGCCCTTTGGGGCCGCTGTGTCGACTGCTGGGGAAGTGGGTAAGCAAGCCCGGGCGGGCTGCCGACCTCATCCCACTCTGCTTAACCTGTCCACCCCTCCTGCACACTCCTCTCCCCGATGCGGTGGCCGCAGCCCCAGCTCCCTTTCACCACTCACTACCGAAGCAGTCATCTCCTCCGGGATTTGCTGTGCTCGGGGCAGTGTTCTAAAGGCTGCCCTTGCCAGAACTCAGCCCTGCCTCTTTCTTCAGTGTTTCAGACCGGCATGGTCGGCTACCCAGAGGCCCTCACTGACCCTTCGTACAAAGCTCAGATCTTAGTGCTAACGTACCCTCTCATCGGCAACTACGGCATTCCCTCAGATGAAGAGGACGAGTTCGGCCTGAGCAAGGTAGTCACACCCAGTGCTTTCTCAACATCCCTTCTCAGATCAGAAGTTAACGGTGAAGTGACACACTGCTACACATCCTAGAGGAAAGAGCGGAAAGCACTAAGGCGGCCGTGGTTACAGGGCTTTTAGGGGACCTTGAAAGGCGGAGCTGGAGACCACAGAGCCTCCAGGTGGTACCCCCTTTCAGAATCTTGTGTGAGGTAAAGGCACGGGCCACAGGAAATGGCAAAGGGCTTATGGGAGTAGTTATCCAAATGAAATGCAAGGGGTGCAGTTTTTCTAGTTATTTCATAAGAACCAATAAAGCTTTTAAAAATTTTTTAGTAGCAGTCATAGGGGCAAACAAAACCCTTTAGGTAGTTAGCCTTCCTAATGCGATGGCCCTTTAATACAGTTCCTTACGTCTTGGTGACCCCCGACCATAAAATTATTTTCATTGCTACTTCATAACAGTAACTTTGCCACTGGTGTGAATTGGAATGTAAACATCTGATATTTCCAATGGTCATAGGCGACCGCTGTAAAAAGGCCGTTTGGCCTGGGGGTCGTGACCTACAGGTTGAGAGCCACTGCTTTAGGATCCTATAAGTTGGTAAGAAACTGGAAACCAGGGTTGTACCCTTCTAGTACCAGTCATTGCCAGTTCATCTACATCCGTGACACTAATCACCATCTGGACTCCGGGCATTGCTTCGTTTTCTGCTTCTCAATAGTATTTATTTCTAGATAGAAAACTCAAATTTCGGCCAACCTGGTCTACAAGAGCCCAAAGCTGCAAATTTCCTCATGTAGTGAGGTCCTCCCCATTCATTCTGTAAAATCTGAAAACTAAGTTGTCTCTGAGAGTGAGGTACAAATGTTAACACAATCATTATGATAATAATAGAAATCACCATTGACTAGATACAGTATTTCTCACAAAATTTGCTTAATCCCTGATCCCAGTCTTATGGTGTCTTCCTATCAAAGCCTGGCTGACCTGGAATTCCAGGAGATCTACCTGCCTCTGTCTCCCAAGTCTTGACATTTGATACTATACCAAACCTTCAATCTTTTCCTCCTTTTAAAATTATTTTTATATTTTTTTGTTTTTGAAGATATGATACTCTATACTAGGCTGACTTCAAACTCAGGGATCTCTCCTGCCTTTGCCTCCTGAGTGCTGGTACTAAAGACATGTGCTGCCACCACCTGGCTAATTCTTATTTTTGAAGCCTGCCCTGAATAAGGGCGCACTAATTGTTATTCCTGCAAGTTTTTCATCATAAGCCGCTGCATACCTGCTTTTTAATTTTCATCTTAGTATCTTATGAATTTGGTTAACATGTGAATTGTCAAAAATTTAGACCCTGAGGTCTCCTACAGCCCAATGCATTTGCTGTGTCTGAAGTTGTGTACATGGGCCAGTCTGCCTACCCTGGGGAGGGCTGCAGCTCAGGTTGACCTTTGAACTCAGAACCCTCCCACCTTACCTTCCCCTGGTGCTGAGATTGCAGGTGCGGGGGCGAGTATATCATCATCATCATCATCACTAAAGACCAGGGTCTCTGTGAAGCCCACACTGCCTTCAAGCTTGCTGATGGTTGTCTCAGCAGTGCTGGGATTACAAATATCAGTATTTTGCCTTTAAATACAACTTTTCACTTAGCTTGTTTTCAAGACAAGATCTTGCTAATTCATACCCCTCCCTCCCTGGAGTCTTTCTTTTTGAGACTGTGTTTCCCAGGCTAGCCTGGTACTCACTATTGTTAAGCCATACTGACCTCCAACCATCGGCAATTTTCTGCCTTGTTCCCCGCAACCCCCAGGAATGGGATTATAGACACATGCCACCAGCCTGTCTTGAATGTCGTTTAATCCCCCCCACAAAAACTTACCAGGTCAGGTATGGCATCTACTCACTTAGTCCCATTGCTGGGAAGGTAGAGGCAGGCTAGCTCTACATAGCTCATCTCGGGCCAGCCTGGACTATGTAGTGAGACCTTGTTTCCAAACAAAGTGTCCTTTTTAATTTACTATAATGTACTTCTTTTGAGTAATAATTTGGTTATCTTTTAAAAATTATAATCTGAAATGAAATGATAAAATACATCATATCTGTCTGGTATTATACCCTGTAACTTTTTTAAAATTTATTTGTTTGTTTGTTTGAGACAGGGTTTCTCAGTGTAGCCCTGACTGCCCAGGCTGCCCTGGAACTCACTCTGTAGACTAGGCTAGTCTCCAACTCAGTGATCCAATTAAAGGCGTGCAGCACCACACCTGGGAAGCTTTGTTCTATTGTAATGTTCTGTGCGAATATCTTTTTATAGTTATATTTTATGTTTTAATAAATAAAGCTTACGGAAAGATCAGAAGGGCAAAGCTAAAACCTCCGGAGGTCAGGGAGTGGTGGCGCACACCTTTAATCCAAAGATTTGGGAAACAGGCAGATGGATCTCTGTCAGTTCAAGATCAATGCTGAAACAAATCCATGTGGTGGTGGCTCACGCTTTTAATCCCACACCAGTCAGTCTGTCAGGTGCAAGTACACATTCCTGACACATTGGAAACAGAAGGAAGTGGAAGGGGTTCCATCTTTGAAGGAAGCTAACATACAGTGGATATGCAGGAGTCGGGTGCTCACAGGGAGACTTGTAAACTTGCTTTTGGACGAGGGAAAGTACCATTCTCCGTTCCTTGGGCACTCTAGGCCCTTGTTCAGGACTACCTGTGAAAGTAGGAAGGGATGACAGACTGTCGTGTGGGGCTGAGCGGACAATGTCGGGCGTTGTCCTGGACTCCTCACTGACTCCTCTTCCCATCTGTAGTGGTTTGAATCCTCGGAGATCCACGTGGCAGGACTGGTGGTGGGTGAATGCTGTCCCACGCCCAGCCACTGGAGTGCTACCTGCACCCTGCATGAGTGGCTGCAACAGCATGGCATCCCTGGCCTGCAAGGTATGATCGCATGCACCGGGATGTCTGGGTGCAGGGCAGTGGGCCTAGCTGGAAAGAAACAGGTTTCTGAAATCTGTTAGTTCCCGCGTCTAAGGTTGCAAGACAAAATGTGCAAAGTTTAGATTAAAGAAGAATCCAAACTATTGCTCAGAAGGAAAAACTCTAAAGAAAGCAAACGTAGCTCCTGGTTTGCCTGTTTAAGTCCGACTCTCCGCAGATTTTTACATGGTTACATTGCATTTGGCTAATGCATGTCTGAAAGGCAGTTCTGCTCCCTGCGGTATCCTCAGTGGATAGCCACTGACGTGTAAAATGCAATCTGTAGATCCTGTAACTATTTCATGAAAACAAACTATTCTTCCTTAAGAGAATTAATCGTGTAGTCTCCCCTTTTCCCCCTTTTGGTGGGGGAGAGTGTTGGTTTTGAGCTTTTGAGACAAGGATATATGTAGCCCAGGCTCCACTCAAAGGCAATGTGTGACCAAGATGACCTTGAACGCTCGACCCTCCTGCCACTTCCCAAGGGCCAGTGTTCTGCTGCACCACTACAGCTTATGTTCTTGCTCCTATAGTGTCACTGAGCCTTTTCATTTTTCTCTAGAAGTTATTTTCAATAATTAGATCGTTCTAGATCGTGGGTCAACTTGGGCTTGCTATTTTGGGCAGGGACACTTCGTGGCACTGTCCCTCCATTAAGCCCATGGGTTTGACTTAGGGCTGTGGAGCGGCGGGAGTGTTCCTGGTGACTGTCATCTGAGGCTGTGCTGTTTTGATAGGAGTAGACACTCGGGAGCTGACTAAAAAGTTACGGGAACAAGGGTCTCTACTGGGGAAGCTGGTCCAGAGTGGGACAGAGCCTTCATCCCTGCCATTCGTGGACCCCAATGCCAGGCCCCTGGCACCAGAGGTCTCTATTAAGGTACAAAGGAGGTGCCCACAAGTGGGGTAAACTCGGGGTTTGGTGTGGCCATGTCTTCACTTGCCGATCTGTGGCCGCCAACTGTTCTCTGTTCCTCAGACTCCGCGGGTATTCAATGCAGGGGGTGCCCCTCGGATCTTTGCTCTGGACTGTGGCCTCAAGTACAATCAGATCCGATGTCTCTGCCAGCTTGGGGCTGAGGTTACTGTGGTACCATGGAACCACGAATTAGACAGCCAGAGTGAGTATCTGGGGCCTTGCAGACCAGCAGCTTTTGTTAGGGCGGGAGAGCTGTCCCTCAGAACAGGTGGTGAAAGTCAGTGTGAGTTGTAGGAAGGAAGGCAGAAACCAGGGGCTCCATTTTCATGGTCGAGTGTGTGTGTGTTGTGAGATCTATTATTTTAATTATTGGGGGGCACAAGTGTGTGCCATACAGCCTTAAGAAGTCAGGTCTCTCATGGGTTCTGGGAATCGAACTCAGGTCATCAGGCTTGCACAATTGGTGCTTTTATCTGCTGACTCATCTCGTCAGCCCTCGGGTGTCTCTAAAATCCCATTTATGACCACCTTTTCTGCCCGTTCCAGAATACGATGGTCTCTTCCTAAGTAATGGACCTGGTGATCCTGCCTCTTATCCTGGTGTGGTATCCACACTGAACCGCGTCTTGTCTGAGCCCAATCCCCGACCTGTGTTTGGAATCTGCCTTGGACACCAGCTGTTGGCTTTAGCCATTGGGGCCAAAACTTACAAAATGAGGTGGGGCTTGGGAGAATAGGAGCCAAAACTTGGGACATAATCAAGGAGCGCACTGTCTTGAGAGCTGGGGGTTACTGGTGTGGAAACTGGCGTCGAGCTGTTGGGAGCAATGAGATCTGAAAGGGCCGAGTTTGCTTTAGTCAGAAGAGGGTGGTGAGAGCGGTTGACTCTGTCCCATTCTCTAGGTACGGAAACCGAGGCCACAACCAGCCCTGTTTACTGGTGGGCACCGGGCGCTGCTTTCTGACGTCCCAGAATCACGGGTTTGCTGTGGATGCAGACTCGCTGCCAGCAGGCTGGGCTCCTCTCTTCACCAACGCCAATGACTGTTCCAATGAAGGCATTGTACATGACAGCCTGCCCTTTTTCAGGTGAGTGTGGGGGGTGCGTGGGGCAACAAGAGGCCGTGAAGATGGGCAAAGAAAGCCCAGCCATGGACCTGGAGGCTGCCACAACCATAGCCGTGACGTCAGAGGTTTCTGTCATTCAATCTCTTCGACAGTGTCCAGTTTCACCCAGAGCACCGCGCTGGCCCTTCAGATATGGAACTGCTTTTTGATATATTTCTGGAAACTGTGAGAGAGGCTGTAGCTGGGAACCCCGCGGGCCAGACAGGTAGGGCGCTTTGTAGAATCAAGATGTGGACTTAAGAATGGGGCTAGTTATCAGGGCGGTGGTGGCGCACGCCTTTAATCCCAGCACTCGGGAGGCAGAGGCAGGCGGATCTCTGGGAGTTCGAGGCCAGCCTGGTCTACAGAGCTAGTTCTGGGACAGGCACCAAAGCTACAGAGAAACCCTGTCTTGAAAAAACAAAAAAAAAAAAAAGAATGGGGCTAGTTCCAGACAAGCCAGAGAGGGACTTATTCTAAAGGCTATGTTTGGGAAGGAGGAAGAGAAACAACCCTGGGCAGTTTGTGCTGCCTCTGTCAAAAGGATCTCCAGAGGTAGAGGTCCTGGGCTCCTCTCAGGCCTCTCTGCTTTTTTTTCTGGAACAGGGGTTCCATCTGCATGGCTCCTGGAGGCCCACTCTCTTGGCATTCAATGACTTTGTTTGCGTTCACAGTTAGAGAGCGGTTGGCGCAACGCCTCTGTCCCCCTGGGCTTCCCATTCCTGGTTCTGGGCTTCCACCACCACGGAAGGTTCTGATCCTAGGCTCCGGGGGTCTCTCCATTGGCCAAGCTGGAGAATTTGACTACTCGGGCTCTCAGGTAAGGTGTGGCTATCACCTCCCATCTGGATGTGCGACCCATGGAGTCCTAAGGAGAAGAACTAAGGCCTGGGCACTGTTAGCAGGGATGAAATGGCCCAGAGAGGTCTGCGTGCATCCAGATGGATGAGGTTGTGAAGGACAGAAATCCCTTACTAAGGACTGTCGTACGAGGGAGGGAGGGAGGGAGGAAGGAAGGAGAAATGCTGGCCTAAGGCTTCAGTTGTCTGTTGAGGAGGCTGATAGGCCATTTTTGTCCTGTCAGGCAATTAAAGCCCTGAAGGAGGAGAACATCCAGACATTGCTGATCAACCCCAACATTGCCACAGTGCAGACCTCTCAGGGGCTGGCAGACAAGGTCTATTTCCTTCCCATAACACCTCACTACGTAACCCAGGTATGGCTCAGATAAAGAGGGGACTCTTGATGGGCAAGAGGTTTCACTGGCACCTACAGGGTCCTAAACTGCTTTGATCTACTCTCCCCTAATGGTTTTAATTCCTACCTCCTGCTTCAGGTGATCCGTAACGAACGCCCAGATGGTGTCTTACTGACTTTTGGGGGCCAAACAGCCCTGAACTGTGGTGTGGAGCTGACCAAAGCTGGGGTATTAGCTCGGTATGGGGTCCGGGTGTTGGGTACACCCGTGGAGACCATTGAACTGACGGAGGACCGACGAGCCTTTGCTGCCAGGATGGCTGAGATCGGAGAGCACGTAGCCCCCAGTGAAGCGGCAAATTCTCTTGAGCAGGTTTGTGAGGTGCTTGGGTAAAGAGTGATGTCATTTCCTCTGTATCTTATTTCCTTTGGGTCCAAGAGCCCTCTGGGCAGTAGCAAATGACTTGTTGGTTCACGTCTTCTGCTCACTGCAGGCTCAGGCAGCTGCCGAGAGACTGGGCTACCCTGTGCTGGTGCGTGCAGCCTTTGCCCTGGGCGGTCTCGGCTCTGGCTTCGCTTCCACCAAAGAGGAGCTGTCAGCTCTTGTGGCCCCAGCTTTCGCCCACACCAGCCAGGTGCTGATAGACAAGTCTCTGAAGGGCTGGAAGGAGATTGAATATGAGGTGGTGAGAGATGCCTATGGCAACTGTGTAACGGTGAGTGATGGGGCACAGGGTGGCCCAGGCATTCTGAACTCATGGAAGAGCAGAGTCTAGAGTAGTCTAGCCCCAGGCATAGCAGGACCTGGGGACACAGCCTCCTGGTTCTTCTGACTTCCTTCGTTGGTGACCACCACCCCCCTTTGTAGGTATGTAACATGGAGAACTTAGACCCCCTGGGCATCCATACTGGTGAGTCTATCGTGGTGGCTCCCAGCCAGACCCTGAATGACAGAGAGTACCAACTTCTGCGACGGACAGCTATCAAGGTCACCCAGCACCTGGGGATTGTTGGGGAGTGCAACGTGCAGTACGCCTTGAACCCGGAGTCCGAGCAGGTGAGCCCGTGAAGTTAATATTGCACCATTGTATCTTGGTCTTTGGGCCTTGAGGTTAAGAGGTTTGTTGGTCCTGCCCACCCTACACCGAAGCCTGGATCTTGGTTAGGGTTAGAGCTTGGGGAGGGCCCTTTCACTCCAACCCTATTGGGGATGCGGTCATCTTTTATTTTTGAACACTTTTCTAGGTCAGGTACCAATGACTTATTCTCTCTGTTCTCCCTGTTGGCAGTATTACATCATTGAAGTAAATGCCAGGCTCTCCCGCAGCTCTGCCCTGGCCAGTAAGGCTACAGGCTACCCTCTAGCCTACGTGGCAGCCAAGCTAGCCTTGGGCATTCCCCTGCCAGAGCTCAGGTATAAGGTGGTGTCAGGGAGGAGGGACTTGAAAGCATTCAGAAGACAGGGACTGCGAGAGTGACGAGATGCTCACCCTGCATTTCCTCCTCTGTCCGTCTGGCACCCCAACTTCCTGACGCTCAGGAACTCTGTTACCGGGGGAACAGCAGCATTTGAGCCCAGCCTGGACTACTGTGTGGTAAAGATTCCTCGATGGGACCTCAGCAAGTTCCTGCGTGTCAGTACAAAGATTGGGAGCTGTATGAAGAGTGTTGGTGAGTTTAGCACTCCTGGGGTCCTGTAGAACCAAGATGCTGGCATTACATCATTGTACATGCTTGACCAGTGGTTCGCAACCTTCCTAATGCTGCAACCCTTCCGTACAATTCCTCATGCTGTGGTGACCCCCAACCTTAAAATGATCCCAGTGCTACTTCATTACTGTAATTTTGCTACTGTTGTGAATCATAATGTAAATATCTGGTATGCAGAATGAATATCGGAAAAGTGATCCCCAAAAGGATCACAACCCAGAGGTTGAGAAGACTGGTCTAGAATGTCAGTGATGTCTAGTGTGATCTGAATTTCCCCTGCTCCTTTATTGATAGTAGCTTAGAAGTAATGGTTTCAGAGTTAATGGGCGCGTTTCAGGTTGGATGGTCATCGTCAGGAGCAGGGTCAGACTCATCTGGAAACCTGTGTTGGGATAGTCCCTGGGGTCTTCTTCTCTCTTTAACAACCGAGTAAATGGAGAGGCCACAGGAAGAAAGTGACCTGGTTGAAGGCTCACAAAGGAGCAGTGTGAACAACCAGGTCCTGTGAGGCCATCGTTCACTACTCCCCTTATCCTTGTGACCGGTTCCCTAGATGCACCTTCATCCGCATGGCATCTTCTCCACGGCCCCATCGTTAGGTTGGTAAATGCAGGGGAGAATTACTCTTGCTTTCCTGTGAGTCCTTGTTTATTTATTTATTTTTTTTTTGGTTTTTCGAGACAGGGTTTCTCTGTGGCTTTGGAGCCTGTCCTGGAACTAGCTCTTGTAGACCAGGCTGGTCTCGAACTCACAGAGATCCGCCTGCCTCTGCCTCCCAAGTGCTGGGATTAAAGGCTTGCGCCACCACCGCCCGGCTCCTTGTTTATTTTTTAGGCATTTATTTTATCTGCATGTGACTGTTTTTCTTGCATATTTGTATGTGCCTCAGAACATATCGGGTCCCCTGGAACAGATGGTTGTGAGCCACCATGTGTGTGCTGGGAACTGAACTCGGAACCTCTGGAAAAGCAACAAGTGCTCTTAACTGCCAAGCCATCTCTCCAGCCCCAATCCTACTTAATTTTTAAAATTTGACATTATTGTGTTTGTGTGTGTGATATCTGTGAGGGTGGCGTGTGCATGCCACAGTATGGATGTGTGAGTCGGTTCTTTCCTTCCACCTTCTCATGAGTTCCGGGAATTGACCTCTGGTCGCCAGGCCCAGGTGGGAAGCTGCTCTCAGTGATCCCTTCTAAACGGTAGTCAGCATGGTGCTAGCCATTCTCAGCCTAGCTCCTCCTCTGCTGCTTGATAAAGTGGACTTTTTAAAAATGTAATTGGCTATGGGTGGATTCAAAGAATAGTAGGATCGTCCCGCTGTTATCCAAACTCTTTAATATTCTAAAGGATGAGACATTCCAGATGGTGCCATCATGGGATGAATAAAGCAAGCCAGAGAGCTGGGCAACCATCAGAGGTTCCTGCTGTTGCTTTAAACTGCAACAAGTTCCAGCATGTACAATGAAGTTTTGTCTTAACAGAGTGTTAAGATCAGAGCAAGACAACACTAGTTACCTGACAAAGAACTTTAGCACTTGGGAGGGTTAGAGGGGAGGACTGTAAGTTCAAGGCCAGCTTGGGCTACATAGTAAGTTCTGGGCCAGCCTAACCTGTGAGAGTGACACCCTGCCTCAAAAACAAAACGAAAAGCCCTCGGATTGTTTCAGAGCATTGTGTGACAGTCAGGACCACGCAGTGGTGAAGTGGGCTGGGACCTAAGTGCTGGTGTGCTCCGAGGTGTCCCTGCGGTGGTCCCATCTCAGGTGAGCATGCACATGCCCTAGCTCGCAGGCCACCTGAAGCATGTCACTGCTCCAAGTCTCCTTTTAGAGTGGGAGTGGCTTTTGAACAAGTAAGTCAGCTCAGATATTATTTCAGAATTTTTAGAAATCCTACAAGGCTGCCAAGATGTTCCTTCTGGAGATGAATTTCTGTTATATGAAAATTATAATAAACATGGGACTGGAGCCATAATTAAATTATGGTTAAAATAAATGGATTGGAAATAGGACAATCAAAGATTGAGTCCCAGCTGAGACTTTGAAATGTCTTAAACTCCTCCGGTCTTCTTGAAATGCCATCTTCCTGCTTACTCCTTATAAATTTGTGTTTTTGTCTTTTTGAGAGAGGCTCTGGCCTTGCACTGTCCCCTTTGTAGATGAGGTTGGCCTGGTGTTCACTATGTAGCCCAGATACTGTCTCCAAACTTTTGGCAATCCTTCTGTTTGAGTCTCTTAATTTTTTCCCCCTAGAAAAGGTCTCACTATATAGCCATAGCTAGCATGGAACTTGCTATGTATCAGTCTGGCCTCCAACTTAGAGTGATCCTCCAGCCTCTGCCTCACAAATGCTGAGATGGCAGGCATGAGCCACAACATTCAACCTTCAAGATACTATTTAGCAAAAATCACCCAAATGATCATTCTCACTTCTTAGGGGGTTATTACACTTTATACTTTGTATTGTAGACAGGATCTTATATGATGCAATTGGCACTTGACAAGGGCTACACAGTTACTCTTGCCGAGGGCCCTTGCACTTCTGGAAATCTTTTTGTAAGTAGTAACCTGAAATAAAATAAATATCCCCAGCCTCATAACCATCCACACTTAGAAGCTCAATGTCCTTTAGTAATTCAGCAGTTAAATGATGGGAAAGCGTGTGGGAATTGGAGTAGTGCTTATGGGGCCATGTGGGGAAGTACTTGTGAGTGGGGGAAAGTGGAACTTAGGTTTATACTGTGGTTGTCTATGAAACATAGGGGGAAGCCCTGGAGCCAAACCCATGCTTGTCTGGGTGTGGGTTTGGGTGGGTGTGCTGACTGGTACGTGAGGGGGCCAGAGGACAACCCTGCGTGCGGTCACCCACTCCCCTTTCTCTTGACTGGCCAGTGATCCCCATCCCCAGTTCTAGGACTGGAAGCTGTGCCCCCACACCTATCTTTTGTCTGGGTTTTAGGACTTGAACTCAAGTGCTAGGCAAATGCTATTCTGACTGAACTATCTTTGCACCTCAAATCCTTGTTCGTTTGTTTGTTTCTGAGGCAGGGTCTTTTTACGTGGTCCTTTCTGGACTAAAACTTATTATGTAGACCATGCTGGCCTTACACTCACAAAGATCCGCTAGCCTGTGCTATCATGCAGACCTTCAAATCTTAAAAAATGCAATTGGTTAGGGATGGATTCAAGGAGTACTGGGGTCATCTTCCTGTTATCCAGACCTTTTAATGTTCTATAGGATGAAACATTCCAAATGGTTGCCATCATGATGTGGATGAAGCAAGCCAGCGAGCTGAGCAACCATCAGTAGTGTGGTCTGCTGCTGTTAACTAATAAATACCAGTAACAGCAGGCCCCTTTCGGCATGCCAATTCCATGTCCAGTCAGGACAGTTTGTGCTTGTCTGTGAAAATGGTAGGAATAAGAGATGGTTTTCAGGCTTCTTCACGGCGAAGCACCATGAAGCCCACCACCATGGCCAAGATTTAAATAAAGCCCATGAGCATGTTGGACATCAATCACCACACGTACCCACCCACACCACTCTCTGTCCTTCATCCTGTTCCTCCAGGTGAAGTCATGGGCATTGGCCGCTCATTTGAAGAGGCCTTCCAGAAGGCCCTGCGCATGGTGGATGAGAACTGTGTGGGCTTTGACCACACAGTGAAGCCAGTCAGTGACGTGGTAAGCAGCTCTTCTTCCTGAAAGCACCCTGACGTGGGCCCTGCTCCACTCTGCCCCTCAGCCGGAACTTCTAGACAGTAACTGCAGCGATCACGTGGTGATTTGCCGTTTCTCACCTTCCTATCCCTGCACCGTTCTGCATCCGTCCATCTGTGCTCTTCCCCAACAGGAGTTGGAGACACCAACAGATAAGCGGATCTTTGTGGTGGCCGCTGCTCTGTGGGCTGGCTACTCAGTGGAGCGCCTGTATGAGCTCACGCGCATTGACTGCTGGTTCCTGCACCGGATGAAGCGCATCGTGACCCACGCCCAGCTGTTGGAACAACACCGTGGACAACCTCTGCCCCAAGACCTGCTGCACCAGGCCAAGTGCCTTGGCTTTTCAGACAAACAGATTGCCCTTGCAGTCCTGAGGTCAGAGATGGTGGTGAGGGCCTCGGGTCAGCAAGGGTGGGGAGGCATTGGTGGGAAACCTGGGGGTCTTGCCTTCATTTGTCCATAAGATATTTTCCGTTCCATCCCTGCCCTAGCATTACTTCATTAGTCTGTTCAATATCCAAGGCCCAACTGTGTTTCTGTCCCCTTTAGCACAGAGCTGGCCGTTCGGAAGCTACGTCAGGAACTGGGGATTTGCCCAGCAGTGAAACAAATTGATACTGTTGCTGCTGAGTGGCCAGCACAGACCAATTACCTGTACCTGACATACTGGGGCAACACCCATGACCTCGACTTTCGAACACCTCACGTCCTGGTCCTTGGCTCTGGCGTTTACCGGATCGGCTCCAGTGTTGAGTTTGACTGGTGTGCCGTAGGCTGCATCCAGCAGCTCCGGAAGGTCAGAGTCCTTTGCTCCCGGTTTTCCTGCTCTCTGTGGCGGTTGCCTGTCCTCCCACGTGAGACCCTGGTCTTCCTGTTAACCGCTACACCTTCTGTCGTAGGTTTTGGGTTAGGGTCCTTCCTTATGCTCTCTTGCTCCCTCTCGCTGCCTGAGTCTCCTCCTCATGTGTAGCTGTTCCACAGGAGGCTGGCAGGCTGCAGTGAGAGCTGTGACTCCCTTTCTCTTTGTGCTTCCTCTTAATTGTTAATGCACCTCCTCCCTATGGCAGATGGGTTATAAGACCATCATGGTGAACTACAACCCGGAGACAGTCAGCACCGACTATGATATGTGTGACCGACTCTACTTTGATGAGATCTCTTTTGAGGTGAGGGGGTACCCAGGGAATGAATGGACAGGCTGGGCAGCCCAAGGTCCTTTGGCACTTAATCAGGCTGAGGGAAGCAGCGAGTGAGAAGGCTCAGCCCCCTGAGCCCTTCTGTTGCCCTTGGTTCCTCTCCTGTACTGCAGGTGGTGATGGACATCTACGAGCTGGAGAACCCTGAAGGTGTGATCCTGTCCATGGGTGGGCAGCTGCCCAACAACATGGCCATGGCTTTGCATCGGCAGCAATGCCGAGTGCTGGGCACCTCCCCCGAAGCCATTGACTCGGCTGAGAACCGATTCAAGTTCTCCAGGCTCCTAGATACCATTGGTATCAGCCAGCCTCAGTGGCGTGAGCTCAGTGACCTTGAGGTAGGCTGGGTCCTGGCAGGAGGCCTAGGGATTGGATGTTGTTTGTGAGTGTGACCAGCCCTGCTGAGCCACCTGTTCCCTTAGTCTGCTCGCCAGTTCTGTCAGACTGTGGGGTACCCCTGCGTAGTGCGCCCCTCCTATGTGCTCAGCGGAGCTGCTATGAATGTGGCCTACACTGATGGGGACCTAGAGCGCTTCCTGAGCAGTGCAGCCGCTGTCTCCAAGGAGCACCCCGTGGTCATCTCCAAATTCATTCAAGAAGCAAAGGTGAGAGTCTCCTCCCTGCCAGCCCCAGAGAAGGCTGCATTCTTGCTGAGTCATAGGCACAGCGGGCTCAGAGAGATGGGTTGTATTAGTGCTGTCTCACAAATGGAGCTTCTTGGGGAGGGCAGCAGGAATTGGAAATGGCCCTGGCCTACATCCCTTTGCCTGTGTCTGCCCCCAGGAGATTGATGTGGACGCTGTGGCCTGTGATGGCATCGTGTCGGCCATTGCCATCTCTGAGCATGTGGAGAATGCAGGCGTGCATTCAGGGGATGCTACGTTAGTGACCCCCCCACAAGACATCACCCCCAAAACTCTGGAGCGGATCAAAGCCATTGTGCATGCTGTGGGCCAGGAGCTCCAGGTCACTGGGCCCTTCAATCTGCAGCTCATTGCCAAGGTAATAAGTCAACAGGAAGGGACCAGAGCCTACAGCTCCTCCGTGTTCTCTGCCTGCTCCACTGCTGGGGGGCTGTGCACTGCCTTACCCTCATCCATATAGGCAGCAGAGCTAGGGAAGGGGTCATTTCTAGAGTCCACAGCACTGTCAGGGCTGGTGATAGTCACCCAGTTGATCTCTCAGACTCGAGAATGAGGGTGAGAACTAAGGTTCGTAGAGCAGTGTCTGTGCACCTGTGCTGTACGGGGCCTGATCCAATGTTCTTTCCCCAAGGATGACCAGCTGAAAGTCATTGAATGCAATGTGCGCGTCTCTCGCTCCTTCCCCTTCGTGTCCAAAACACTAGGTGTTGACCTAGTGGCGCTGGCCACGAGGATCATCATGGGAGAGAAGGTAGAACCCGTGGGGCTCATGACCGGCTCTGGAGTCGTGGGAGTAAAGGTAAGGGGAAAACGGGCCCTTGAGACTGGTGTACAAAGTCTGTCATTGTTACAAAGAACTTAGGTTAAAAACTAGATGGTTCTGCAAACTGTGGAACACCTGGCTGCTTTGTTTGATTAATTTATTTCTATTTTCGGTGGTACTGGAGACTTGAACCCAGGGCCTCAGGCATGCGAGACAAGTGCTCTGCCGCTCAGCCCAGGGGGAGTGCTCAATGAGCAGATAAACCCTCACCCACGCAAGGCATCGATGCCCAACCATGGGATAATAAGATGGTCATCATTCCTTAAGAGCTTACCCTGTAGGAGGCAAAAGGAGTTTGGTCCAGAAATAGCCTGTTCTGGAACAGTCTGTGATACACCTACATAACCAAGTTATAAACCAAATGTACAAGGAGTTTAGAGATGGGCGATGCTGTTTCCAAAAGGATGCTTTGGGAAAGCTTGGGAGAAGGGGTGCTATTGGAACTGAGTCTCAAGAATGGTACGGCTGTTGGATTCACAGCTCCTTGGAGCTAGCTGTGTTGGGGCCAGGAAACAGCCGGGGTGGAGGCAGTGTGGGAGCAGCTGTGCCGGGGTGATGGGGACAGGGCCTCTTTGTTGCCTGTTCTTCCGACACTTTGGTCCTGCTGCTCCCCCAGGTGCCTCAGTTCTCCTTCTCACGCTTAGCTGGTGCTGACGTGGTGCTGGGCGTAGAGATGACCAGCACTGGAGAGGTGGCTGGCTTTGGAGAGAGCCGTTGTGAGGCCTACCTCAAAGCCATGCTCAGCACTGGGTTTAAGATCCCAAAGAAGAACATCCTTCTGACCATTGGCAGCTACAAGGTACCAAGGCCGCCGGGGGAGGCGGGAAGTCACACGGTTTCAACTTCCTAGACCAGGACTCACTCGTCTCCCTCCACCTGCCCTCCACCTGCCCGGTTCTAGAACAAAAGTGAGTTGCTCCCAACTGTGCGGCTGCTGGAGAGCCTGGGATACAGCCTCTATGCCAGTCTGGGTACGGCTGACTTCTACACTGAGCACGGGGTCAAGGTACGTGGTGGCCTCCCATCAACCCCTCTGGCCCCAAAGGAGGCTCCCCTTTTCCCCTTTCCCAGTGTAGACCAAGTAGGGTTTGTAAGAAAGCAAAGAAGTTTCTCAAAGGCTCTCCTGCACTGTTGATGTGTTGATGGTCTTGTGTTTTTACTTCCCAAGTCTTGTGCGTGTGTACATGCGTGTGAGCTCATACTTCTTGCCACAAGAGAAATTCTTTTTCTGTTGAGAACTATACCTTGCCAATAGCAAATAGAGGCAGCGCCTCGCCCCCAGCCTGTGAGGGGCCAGAGCCTTTCAGATAAGCCTCCCTGGCGCTTGCGGAAGTGAGGCTGGCCTTGACTCTCGTTTGGGCTGGCAGGTAACTGCTGTGGACTGGCACTTTGAAGAGGCGGTGGATGGCGAGTGCCCACCCCAGCGGAGCATCTTGGATCAGCTGGCTGAGAATCACTTTGAGCTAGTGATCAACCTGTCGATGCGCGGGGCTGGGGGTCGCCGTCTTTCCTCCTTTGTCACCAAGGGCTACCGTACCCGGCGCCTGGCTGCTGACTTCTCTGTCCCTCTCATCATCGACATCAAGTGCACCAAACTCTTTGTGGAGGTGACATGATCCCCGCGTGCTGGCCGCTGCTGTGATGAGGGAGGGGAGACGTGGTCTGGGGGTTGGGAGGTGGCCTGTGACACGGTCCCACATGCTGGCCGCTGCTGTGATGGGAGGGGTCGTGTGGAAAGGCTGTGCGGGTGCAGCTTTGTGGGTCCAGAGGCAGTGAGGTGGGATGGAGAGAACTCACTTCTACCTCACCTCCCAAGGCCACCCTTCAAGCCTGTCCTGACTGCCCTCCCCTTGCAGGCCCTAGGTCAGATTGGCCCCGCCCCTCCTCTGAAAGTCCATGTAGACTGCATGACCTCCCAGAAGCTGGTGCGACTACCTGGTGAGTATGTCTCTCAGGATACTGATGGCAGCTCCCAGAGGCTCTATTCTGAGCTCCCTCAGTCCATGGTGCTCCTGACTGAGGGGCTTGCATCAGCAGCTGTGAATTCTCTCCTATTCCGACTCTGACCTTGCCCCTCACATTTCCCAGGATTGATCGACGTCCATGTGCACCTTCGGGAACCAGGTGGGACACACAAAGAGGACTTTGCCTCAGGCACAGCCGCTGCCTTGGCTGGGGGTGTCACCATGGTTTGTGCCATGCCTAACACCCGGCCCCCCATCATTGATGCCCCTGCTCTGGCCCTGGCCCAGAAGGTAAGCCACTATACCCCTGCCTACCTGAACCTCTTTCTCTCTGTCCTTCCTGTGACCCCTGCCACTGGTACCTTGCTGGTGTGTAGGCATGGATGTCAGCAACCCTTACCTTGTGTGTATCTTCTCTAGCTGGCAGAGGCTGGTGCCCGCTGTGACTTTGCCCTATTCCTTGGGGCTTCATCTGAAAACGCAGGGACTCTGGGTGCTGTGGCTGGGTCTGCAGCAGGGCTAAAGCTCTACCTCAATGAGACCTTCTCTGAGCTACGGCTGGACAGTGTGGCCCAGTGGATGGAGGTAGGAAATATATCACCACAGGTTGTCTCCTGGCTTAAGGCCTTGTCTGTGTGGGCTGTCAGCAGAAGGGGTTCAGGTTCTTCTGGGGCACAGGGAATCAAAAGCTCATCAGTTTCATCAATTCTTTCTGCCCAGCATTTTGAGACCTGGCCTTCCCACCTCCCCATTGTGGCCCATGCCGAGCGGCAGAGCGTTGCTGCGGTCCTCATGGTGGCTCAGCTGACCCAGCGCCCAGTGCACATATGTCATGTGGCTCGGAAGGAAGAGGTGAGTGTGGCAAAGGTCGCCAGAAGGGAGTTGAGGAGCCCAAGCCAGTACCCTTGTCACATTTGGCCCTCAGTTCTGTCAGAGGGAATGTCAGAGGTAGACTCTGTGGGGCGGAGCACATTGAGGGCCCCTGTGGATTGCCCTGCTTTCTCTCTAGATCCTGCTGATTAAAACTGCGAAGGCCCAGGGGCTGCCAGTGACCTGTGAGGTTGCACCCCACCATCTCTTCCTAAACCGGGAAGACTTGGAGCGCCTGGGACCTGGGAAGGGAGAGGTCCGGCCGGAGCTTGGTTCCCGAGAGGACATGGAAGCTCTGTGGGAGAACATGGCTGTCATCGACTGCTTTGCCTCAGACCATGGTGAGTTGAGGGACTCAGTAATAGGTAGTTGACAAGTGCTGGTTGAAAGGGTGAAGATGAGAGGCTATGTGTGCAGGGGCCAAGCCCCAGAGGGCCACAGAGAAAAGCATGACCACCAGGGTTGGGAGTGAAGACGGTGACTGGAATGAGGTGTCCGGACCTGCCCCCCAGAGTGATAGCTGCTGTCTTCCAGCTCCCCATACCTTGGAGGAGAAGTGTGGGCCCAAGCCTCCACCTGGCTTCCCAGGACTGGAGACCATGTTGCCGCTCCTGCTGACGGCTGTCAGCGAGGGCCGCCTTAGTCTGGATGACCTGTTACAGCGACTGCACCACAACCCGCGGCGGATCTTCCACCTGCCCCTTCAGGAGGACACCTATGTAGAGGTGTGGGGACAGAGACCAGAGGTGGGGAGAGTGCCGCCCTCAGAGCTGTGCTCTGGTGACCTTACCCTTGTGTGACCCTTGACCCTTTGGGCAGGTGGATCTGGAGCACGAGTGGACAATCCCCAGCCACATGCCCTTCTCCAAGGCCCACTGGACCCCATTTGAAGGGCAGAAGGTCAAGGGTACCATCCGCCGTGTGGTCTTGCGAGGGGAGGTTGCTTATATCGACGGACAGGTACATGTGGCCCCGGTTGATCTCGGTGGTGACGTCTTGGCAGGACTCTCACTTTACCCTGCCCAGCACAGACCCACTGCCGTGTCCTAGGTGACATTTGCTGGTGTCTGCTTCTCTAAGAGCCCCTGTGTGCTCTTCTCCCTCATGCCCCTTGCCTTCTGTGTGCAGGTGTTGGTACCTCCGGGCTATGGACAAGATGTTCGGAAGTGGCCTCAGGGAGCTGTTCCCCAGCCTCCTCCTTCAGCTCCTGCCACCGCAGAAATAACCACGGTAACCACTCTGCCCCGGGCTGGATCTGGCCATCAGCCCGAAGGGCGTGCCCTAGGGCTGGGCCAGCAGCAGTTTCACTGGCGGAGAGTGCCACACTTGACAGACGAGATCACACTACCTGATCCCTGGCTGCTGCAGAGTGGACCTGGCTTTGAGTTTAGGAAGCCAGCTCTGAGAATCACAAGTTACTGTGTCTGCCCAAGCCTTGTTGTTAGATTGGCACATACCTCAAACAGGCCAATTGTGTCTACCAACCGTTGGCAGCATGTTGGGAGACTGTAGCAGGACAGAGGTGCCGTGGGGTGGGCTCTGCACTGGGGACCCTGGATTTTCCTAAGGGACTGTATGTGGGCCAGTGCTGGTCAGTCACTTCAACATGATGGGCCATCTCCGTTTCAGACCCCCGAGAGACCACGCCGAGTCATGCCAGGCCTTCCTGATGGCCGCTTCCACTTGCCACCCCGAATCCACCGAGCCTCTGACCCAGGTTTGCCAGGTAAGATGGGTCCTGTAGCACGGGATGCAGGCTCATTCCTACTGACCTGTGTGGGGATGGATACTGTTCCTCCCAGCATCCATAATGGGCCAGGGTTGGGGCTCAACTGCCCAGGAAATAATTCAGGCTCTTCCTCTCGGGGCTCCTTTGTCCCTTACTGGCCTCACTCTCCTTCCCTTGCTCCTAGTCTGCGCCACTGCATCCTTCTCTGACTAAAGTAATTTCTACAGCATGAAGCAAGCGTCCCATAGCGTTTTCTCACAGGCCTTTTTTCGTTGTGGGCAGCTATGTACCTCCGCCCTGGAGCTGGGATCTCATGGGGCAGCCGAGCATGGGGTAAATCCCGCTTGCTGGTTGGTGTGAACTTGGCCATTCCTCTGCCTCAGATCCCTGATGCCAGCTGGGAAGGCCCTGGGAGGGGCACCATTGGCCCATGCAGCACATCCCTCAGGGAGTCCTGGGTCCCTCCCGTAGCTGCTGCATCCTTCCTGCTCCCCCTAACCTGCTGTAGCACCTGTGGTTTGAGGTGGCTTTAACACAAGCACCGGGAACAGAGGTCCTTGTGACTTGGGCCCACCACAGCACAGCCACCAGGTGACCTCTGTCCAATTGCCCTTTGCAGCTGAGGAACCCAAAGAGAAGCCATCCAGGAAGATAGTGGAGCCAGGTGAGCCCAGCCTGATGCATATTCACCCAGAGGCCTCTGTAGTCTGGTCCAAGTATGGTGGCCTTCTGACCATTGTCTCTGTACTGCCCCTCACTGCAGAGCTGATGGGAACCCCTGATGGCCCCTGTTACCCTGCACCACCAGTACCCAGACAAGCATCACCTCAGAACCTGGGGGCTTCTGGCCTGCTGCATCCCCAGACGTCACCTCTGCTACACTCCTTAGTGGGCCAACACATCCTGTCTGTCAAGCAGTTCACTAAGGATCAGGTGCCTGGGGGAGAAAGGGCAGGGACACCCAGAGTTTGAGGATTTAGTGGCAGGACCCATGGGGCTGATTCACGGTCTTTCACAGATGTCCCATCTGTTCAATGTGGCGCACACGCTACGGATGATGGTGCAGAAAGAGCGGAGCCTCGACATCCTAAAGGTCAGGAGGGCAGTGTAGTGGACGGTGGGTCTACCCGGTCCCTTCGTGAATACATCAGACTGTGCTGTCGCCTCTGCTTGGAAGGTCCCTGCAATCTGGCCCTGTCCTCTTGGCTGCTTTCCAGCCATGGTTGACCTACACATGGGGGTAGTCACAGGAGACAGCTGTGATGTTTTCTCTTCGGGATAGCTACACACGGGTGGCTTTAGTTTCCAGTCATGCTATTGTGGAAATGTCAAGTTGTGACAGGTCAAGGGGAGGGTCTCAGTGCCCTCTGGTGTAAGAGGAGGGTGAGTGCTGCCCTGTGCACATTCCCGAGGAGCACATGCACAAAACACCCTTCCACTTCGTCCTGTCCCCAGGGGAAGGTCATGGCCTCCATGTTCTACGAGGTGAGCACCCGCACCAGCAGCTCCTTTGCAGCAGCCATGGCCCGGCTTGGGGGTGCTGTTCTCAGCTTCTCAGAAGCCACGTCCTCCGTCCAGAAGGGCGAGTCCCTCGCAGACTCGGTGCAGACCATGAGTTGCTATGCCGACGTCGTTGTGCTCCGGCACCCTCAGCCTGGGGCTGTGGAGGTGAGGTGGGGTGGCTAAGTCTGGACCGAGGAACATCGTGTCCCTTCCTGCCCACATGTCCTGTGCCCACAAGTCTCAGGTTGGGTTGGACGGGTGAAGGGACCTAGGAAATGGAGAAAGCAGGATTCTCCACATGGCTCCTGTCTTCCCAGCTGGCGGCCAAGCACTGCCGCAGACCAGTGATCAATGCTGGGGATGGGGTTGGAGAGCACCCTACTCAGGCCCTGCTAGACATCTTCACCATCCGAGAAGAGCTGGGGACTGTCAACGGCATGACGGTGAGGGCGCCAGGAGTTCTCGGGGGCGGGGGAGGCAGTCCAGGAGTGGTGTCTCTAGTCCTGAGGGCCAAGATTTTGAGCTGACAGAATGGGTGCCTGCTGTGAGTCTGTCTGGTGACTTCTGCCTCCTTTAGATCACCATGGTAGGTGACCTGAAGCATGGACGCACAGTGCACTCCCTGGCCTGCCTGCTCACCCAGTATCGTGTGAGCCTACGCTACGTGGCACCTCCCAGCCTGCGCATGCCAGCCAGCGTCCGGGACTTTGTGGCTTCCCGGGGCACCAAACAGGTGAGCTCCTGGTGGCTTATCACACCCTGGGTGCTGAGGGGAGGGTGGTGAGAACTCAGTACTGACTCACGGGCTCCCTCTCCAGGAGGAGTTTGAGAGCATTGAGGAGGCCCTGCCCGACACCGATGTGCTGTACATGACTCGCATCCAGAAAGAACGATTTGGCTCTGCCCAAGAATACGAAGCTGTGAGCATAAGGCTTACGTCAGAGGCCCAGGGCTGGGCTGTAGAGCATCCATAGAAGAGGGCGGGAAGGCTGGGCATGCGCTGGAGCGCACCACTAGGTTCCAGACCCCTTGGTTGCCCCAGCTGTGGCCGCCTCTGTCCCGAACCTAAATGGGGACCCTGCCTACCTTGCAGTGCTTTGGTCAGTTCATCCTCACTCCCCACATCATGACCCGAGCCAAGAAAAAGATGGTGGTGATGCACCCGATGCCGCGTGTCAATGAGATAAGGTGATATGGCCCTGCTGTTCAGAAGCCCTCGCATGCCCACCGGGACAGGCTCTCCGGGAGCTGGGTGGTAACGCTCCCCTTCTCTTGCAGCGTGGAGGTGGACTCGGACCCCCGGGCGGCCTATTTCCGCCAAGCTGAGAACGGCATGTACATCCGCATGGCTCTGCTGGCCACTGTGCTCGGACGTTTCTAGGGCCCGGCCTCCTCTGTTGTCTCTTCAGGCCCCGCTGCTGGGCAAGGAATCCCAATGCCCCCTACGGGGGTAGCACACTTAGCAGACAGCCCGGGCATATAAATGTACAGACCGAGACCACACTTTAGGCCCCAGACTAGAGTATTCTCTGGCTTCTTGGGGGTGCAGTCTTTAATGCTGGGAGCCCCTCTGCCTCATCTCCGTTCTTACACTCAAATCTGTACAGTTACTTTTCTACTGACTATAATAAATAGCCAAACAGTCCCTGGTTCCTCATGAGTGCCGTGGGCCGGCAGAGGAAGTCTGTGGTGGGATGAGAAACCCCTACTGGGCTCTGTGGGGCTCGGACTGACACTTGGTGCTCAAGTTATGTGTTTGCTGGACATCGAAGCTCCCCTAGAGAGTCTGGCTTGTGTCCAGCCTACTCGGTGTTAAGTCGCAATCCAAGCCCTCTGAGCAGTGGGGCTTGGCCTTCTAGGAGAACACCCAGGTCCTGGAGAAGGGAGGCTGTGCACTGGGTTGTAGCTGCCGAGATTCACTGTTCTCCAGACATTGACTCCTTCCTGACTAGCCCTGGCCTTCAGTGGCCTGGGTTGCCGTCATACCCCAGAACCTCACCCTGGGGTTCTCCAGTTGTCATCAGTATGGGGAACCCCTCTTACTATCTCTGGGGACCACTGCCTAATGCCATGGAGAGCTGAGCGGCCTTTGGCATGGGGTCCTGGGTAGGTGCTAAGGGGGAGTAGCTCTTGTGGCTGCAGGTGAAGGGTGTGAGAAGGCTGTTCTGGTCCATGAACTTGAACAACAGACTTGACTTGGCATGCCCTGGGCATAAAGCTCCATGTTCCCTGGGAACAGAAGATAATCAACTCACCCCACTTATTTATTTGTTTTCTGTGTTTTGAAAAAAGCTAGGCATGGTTGGAATTGCTTGATAGCCCCAGCTGCCCTCGCTCCCAAGTCTGGGGTTGGAAGCCTGTACCATCACATCTGGCCTTCCTTTGATTTCCAGTTTTAGGTTATAGAATCTATAGATTGACCTTCCACACATCAGCTCCCAGTGGTCCAGACTGCCCGGTCTCCACTCAGCGGTGCACTTTGCAGCGAGGGGAAGGAATCGCCTTTTTAAAGGTGGCGCCAACACAAACTCGATGCCCGTTTCCCTTCAGCCTTTCCGCCTTTCCGCCTTTCTCAGCTGTGCAGACTGGCTCGGAGAAGTTGGCGGGTAGCTTGTGAGACTGCTCACAGCCTGCTTGGTTTCAAATGCGTCTTTCTATTAGGAACTCGTCATTTCTGGCTTTTAGGCCACATATATCAAATAGCTGGAACCAGTTTGCAGAGATCGAGACTCACAAAGGCTTGGTGGGCAGGCCTGGAAGTGGGTGAAAATCTCACATACACCACAACCTGGCAGAGCAATGAAAATGGCCTGCCTGCCATGCAGCGTGAGCCAGGCTTGGCAAAGGGTTCCCGTCTAGTGGGTAGAGTTGAGAGACCACAACAGGCTGTGAGATTTGTATTTCAGTTCTGAAAGAAACAGGGTCATAGCCTGGGTGCTGTCTGAGGAGCAGCTGGGGTGAGTGAGTTCAGTTCTGTACCCTAGAGGGGGCTGAAACAGCTGGGCCTGCTAATAGGTGAGTCCCTTCCAGTCTTGAAAACCCAGCCCCCTCAGCCATCACTCCTCGAACTGGGGGTGGGCTGGATGGGTTGATGTCAGAATTTCTTTCCAGTACTTCTCTGCTAAGATTGCACAAGTGTAAGCCTGGAGACCATTAGCCCGCCGCAGAGGCTCGCAGAACTTGGAGCCGTCCCTGTGTGGAGGCTGCACTTGCTGCCAAGTGGCATGCACGCTCTCCTCAGTTGCTAAGTGGTGGGAGGTGTTCCTGCCCTGCTTGCTTTGGCTCTCCTAATCATAACACAGCTCTAAATTGAATAAACTTTGCTACAACCAGAAGTGAGGTCTTATACTGGGAAATAAAATGAAAGCAGCTATTAGCAAAGAAAACATTTCAATAAAGTCCGCCATGTCTGACTGAGCCTTTCTCCACCCGTTGAGAAGCCACCTTGAGTGTGCCATGTGATTCTTATTAACTGCCAGAACTCAATTTCCTGGCCTCAATACCCAAGACATTTGACCTATTTTTTCCGGTAATGGCTCTCGTATGTCAGGAGCAGACCTACGCACTTTGCAGCTGCTAGCATTTCTTCAGGCATTTTGGATGAATCCTTCAAATCTATTCATCCTTTTGAAAGACACCTGTCGTTTACCTCCAACTCTTTATCCGGAAAATGTCCTGAAAGTCAGCAGCCCTGTGGAGCTCTGCATCCAACCCCCAGCTGGCCATGAGACATGTCAGAGCCCGAGCTGTGAAGGGCAGAGTTTGAAGTTCCCTGTGTCAGACCCTGCAGCACTGTCCCAGAGATAGCCGAGCTTTGTGGGGCAGGCTGGTGGCAGCACCCGGAGGAGATGGAGAAGCACTGGCAGAGCGATCAGGCGCTTACAGCAAGCTTAGATGGTAAGCGGAGATGGGATGGTGGTACGGGCTGGTCTGTTAGCTGG
>NW_004949204.1:813767-856665 GCF_000317375.1 Microtus ochrogaster
TGGAAGAGCAGGCAATGCTCTTAACCTCTGAGCCATCTCCCCAGCCCCCAAGACTACTACTCTTACAGAGACCCCAAGTTTGGTTTCCAGCAGCTCACAACTGCTTTTAACACTAGCTCCAGGTAGATCCAATGCCTTTGGCCTCTGTGGGCATTTTGCACTTACGTGCACAGATGCATGTGTGTAATTTAAAATAAAATATTTGGAGCTGGAGAGAATGCTTGAGTGTTTGTTGGTTACGAGTATACATTCCTCTTCCAGAGGACCAGCATTGGATTCTCAGCATCCAAATAAGGCACCTCACAACTGCCTGTAACTCCAGTTCCAGGGGATTGTCCAGGGTCACCCACACATGTGACATACATTCAGACATACACACACATACCTATGATTTTTTTTAAAATTTAAGAAATGGAATAGATGAGGCTGGGAAGATAAGTACTTGTCCTGCAAACATGAGGACCCGAGTTCAATCCCAGAACCCATGTAGTTTTTTGTTTGTTTGTTTGTTTGTTTGTTTGTTTGTTTTGAGCCAGGGTCTCACTGTGTAGCTCTGGCTGTCCTGGAATTCACTCTGTAGACCAGGCTGGCCTCAAACTCACAGAAATCTGTCTGCCTCTGTCTCCCAAGTGCTGGGATTAAAGGCCTGCACCATCACCACCCAGCTAAAGTCTGAATCTTAAAGAGTGGGAAAAGAACTGAGAAGAAAGCCTTGCACAATGTGGCACCAGTGTGGCTGGATGGGAGGTGGCATCAGATCCTGGTATAGGCCAGAAGTGAGGGCAACCTATTGCCAGTCCCTGTTTTATGGTGGGAAGGTGGGTACAAAGCCTCACCTGGTTGCATCAACTGCAGAAAGACCAAGATAAAAGAAGTACAGGAACCGCAACCTCAGATTGCCTAGGAATGGCTGAGAGAACGACAGTAAAGCCCAAAGAGACTTGTTAGTCACTAGACCGGTGTCAAGGGGAAGCAGGGTACAGAATAGGCCTAAGGAAAGGAATGTTACCCACCAAGGAGGGGCCTCCCAGAGAGTGGGGTGTTGGGGTGTGGTCAGCAAGTAAAAAGGTGGCTTATTGGCCCAGCGGTGGGAGATGGGGACAAAAGGGACACTGCTTGGCTGAGTATTGTCCGGACAGCTGGGAATGGGCCAATGGCTCCTATCCATTCCTTCACCTGCAGTCCCGAGCTGTGTGCTAGGAGCCAGACTGGGAGCTTCCTTCAGGGACTCAGCCACCCAGGGCAGCCTCCCCACCAGCACCTCCCAGAAGTCTTGAGTGGTCCAGGAAGTAGGTGGAGGGGGAGGAAGCAGGGCGATCTTCAAGCACTGCAGGGTCACGGGAAAATGAATTTGAATTTGCTGCTGTGGGCTCTGAAGTTGCTGGGTTGGGGGAAGTTTCACTGTGCTTTCTTCCCTGGGTTTGAACCCTTTTGCTCTCCCTGTGTTTTTGGCCACAGTTCTTTTTTAACTTGGCGCCTAATTGTTGGGCTTAAGGAAACAGAACGGGACTGAGTGTTGGGGCTGTTTGGGTGAGGTCCCTCGGCGGGAAAGTTCCCAGCCTGGCCGCTGCTTGTCTTCAAGGTGAGGGTGAGGATGAGACCCAGAGTTTCACCGGAGCCCTCGGCTGTACCCCAAACCCCCCTCCCCATCACTTCCCACACACTTCCTCTCCTCTGGTCGACAGGATGCAGTTTGTGGGATCTTGGGTGCCCACGGCTGCATCTGTAGTCTCAGGCTTTGCCACAGCCGGGCCTGCATGTTGTCAGCACCCTTTGGAAAATGGTGCTGATGGAGCGGACTTGGGGCTCAGGTCAGAGACAGTAAGGCCTGCCGAACTGGGTGGAGGGAACTGGGTGAAGGGAGAGGTAAGAGGACCTGCCAGGAACAGGAACAGCAGCATTTTACCATCCCACTCCGCCCTGAGACTCCCTTCAACTCTGGCAGCCCGGCTGCTGTCATAGCACCAGCCGCGCGGGGGCGCTGCTCCTCCGACTGTCTGGCTCCCGGGTGACAGCTCGCCACGCCCCCTTCAGACTGGTCTGTAGTGAAGCTCGGGAGAGGGGCTGGGGGTGGATAAGGGCTTTATGAGCAGACCATCCTGTGCTTCCTCTTGAGCCTGACAGACCATCCCGCCCTGCTGAGCCTTAGCCTGTGGCTCTCATACTGGTACACTCAAGCTTTTGACTTCCCAATGAGAAGGGCGGGAACTCTTTCTGCACTGGTGTTTCAGGCCCGACCTGTGAAACACAAGCCTCTTAGGTCCCCCAGCCTCAGCCTCCCTTGGTCTCCTTTCTTTCTTTTGAAGACTTCAGCCGCACTTTCACAAGACAAGCCCAGCCCCCAGCCTGTCCCCGTCATCCTTGCTAGGCTTCCATTCTTCTGGCCCCTCTCTGGTTGGCACCCCCCCCCCCCCCCAGTCATTCAGCTGCCTAGGGATGCCAGGATGCTGATAGACAGCCGGGTCCTCCTCTCGCCTGTGTTCTCTCTAGCCTCTCCCAATCACTCCTATTTTAGCTCCCTCGCCTCACCGCCTTTGTGTATTTTATCAGCAGAGACCTGTATCTGGGGGGAAGGGACTTCTAGATAAGCAAGTGGGCTGGGGATAATAGGAAGGGGCAATGGCCGGTGCTGTGCAGATAAGGGTTTCCTAAGCTCCCTTGGGAGCGAGTGCCAATGGATGGTGGGGAATGAATGCCCTGGGTTTTGTTGTTGTTTGGGGTTTTATTTATTTGTTTGTTTTTTAAGACAAGATTCCTCTGTGCAGCCCTGGCTATCCTGGAACTCTCTGTAGACCAAGCTGGCCTCAATCTGCCTGCTTCTGCCTCCTGAGTGCTGAGAATGCTCTGGAAACTGGCTTCTTGGAGTCTCTATCCATGACAGAGCTGGTGACTGAAGGAGAATAGAGAGGCAGAGGAAATAGGTTCCAGGCTCCAGGCAGTCAAAGCTAAGTTTAAATCTTAGCTCTGAAAGCCACTGAGTTGTGTGACCAGCTCAGTCTCAGTTTTCCTATCTGTAGCATGCAAATACTGCTACTGACTTTAGTCCTCCTGTCTCTGCCAGGTGCCAGGTCACTTTAATCCTGCTTCCTGGCTTTTACCCCAAAGCTATGAACCTTTTTGTATGTATACCTGGCATGCTCAAACTCAGTGTCCGGGAATCCTTATGTCATCGCTGGGAAAGCTGGCATGCAGGAAGTCACCAAAATTTGCAGAAGGTGACAGCAGAACTGGCCCCAGAGCCCCAAGTCTGCAAGCACCAGGGTAGCAGGTGGCTGGTGCGGAGTGCCAGTGCTTCACCGGTCTGGGGTGGGTGGGACAGGAGGCGAGGCTGTGCTCCTGCCCCAGCAAGTCCTTTCAGACTTGCCTGTGGAGTGCCGGCTGCTGGCCAGCCTGGGTACATGGTCTCTTCGCGTCCTGAGCATTTGGCTCCCTCTCTGAATCCCTCTCCCATCGCAGGCGTCAGCAGATTAAAGCTATCCAGAGGGTGATCATTTCAACCTCTTCCCTACTCCCCACTCCTCTCCATTTCCCCATCGTCCCCGCCCCCATCCTGTCACTTGGGGCCTGCAATCAATGAGACGGAAAATGAGAAAGTGTCAGGAGCTAGCAAAGCGTGGAGAGCAGCTGGGGTAGCCCCTGCAGCGGGCCTGAGTGGGTGGACCCCAGCCCTTCACCCCAGCTCTGGTCCCAAGCCAGCCACTGCTGCCATCCGCTCAGTGCCCAGTGGGGCCAGGCTCCCAGCTGATGTCAGTGAGGAAGTCTACTGTCAACGTGTCCAAAAGCCTCGTCTTGAAAAATGTCATGAAACCCGTGTGTTGCTGCAGGAAAATGTGCCCAGGACACACGTCAAAGCAGATGATGCCATGGCTCCTATAAAGAGGTTATATTTTCGTTATTATATGGATACTGGTATGCATACTGGGGGGCTGAGTAGCAGTTACTCCTGGAAGCACAGGAAACACTTCCCCTTTGTTGAACCCCAATAAAGATATATTGCTTTCATAAGAAAAAAATAACTTTAGGGTAAAAAAGTATTTCCATTATGGCGAGAAAGGCTCATTATGGGGTGAAACATGAATGGGCCAACGAAAATGACCAGGGACTGGGCTTTGGGCTGAAACTCTATCCACCCAGGAAGGAAGGGAGGAAGGGCCAATTAACTCCTGCTACTCCAAAGCATGGGTCTAAAACCAAAGTATATAGAGTTTGCTTCTTTAAGAGCTAGCAGGATATGGTGGCTCAAGACTATTATCCTAGCACTTGGGAAGCAAAGGCAGGATTAAGAGTTCAAGGTTAGTAACACAAGTTGAGAGCCTCTGTGTGTGTGTGTGTGCGCGTGCATGCTGCAGCTCACATGTTAGAGCTCTTGCCTCACACACATGAAGGCCTGGTTTAGATCCCTAACATGCCCCTCACAATATCTTGATGGAGGAGGGTCATCTTTCTATCTGTTGATTTCATTGGTTAAGCAATAAAGAAACTGCTTGGCCCTCATAGGTTAAAACATAGGTGGGTGGAGTAAACAGAACAGAATGCTGGGAGAAAGAAGCTGAGTCAAGGAGTCGCCATGATTCTCCCACTCCAGGCAGACGCAGGTTAAGATCATTCCTGGTAAGCCAGCTCGTAGGCTACACAGATTATAAGAAATGGGCTAGTCCAGGTGCGAGAGTTAGCTGAGGAAAGGCTAGATATAATGGGCCAAGCGGTGTTTAAAAGAAATACAGTTTCCGTGTAATTATTTCGGGGCATAAGCTAGCCATGCGGGCGGCCAGGTGCTGGGGACACAGCCCAGCTGCTCCTATTTCAACAATATCTGAAGTAGCTCATGCTTGCAATCCTAGTACTCTGTTTAAGGTTACCCTTGGCTACACAGTGAGTTCAAGACCAGCCTGGGCTACATGAGACTGTTTAAAAAATGGGACAGGGGCCGGGTGATGGTGGCGCACGCCTTTAATCCCAGCACTCGGGAGGCAGAGGCAGGCGGATCTCTGTGAGTTTGAGACCAGCCTGGTCTACAGAGCTAGTTCCAGGACAGGCTCCAAAGCCACAGAGAAACCCTGTCTCGAAAAACCAAAAAAAAAAAAAAATAATAAAATAATAAAATAAAAAATGGGACAGGTAGTGCACACTTTTAATTCTAGCACTTAAGAGGCAGAGGCAGGTGGATCTCTGAGTTCAAGGCTAGCCTGGTCTATAGAGTGAGTTCTGGGACAGCCACGGCTACACAGAGAAATCCTGTTTTGAAAAAAAAAGAGAGAGAGAAAGAAGAGAAAGATTTGTGAGTCTTTGAAATATATAGCTTTTAAGACAGAAGAGCGAGCGTGGCAATGACGCTGGTGCTCACACATAGCCGCACCTGCACAGGGCTTGCTGCCTTTCCCACCCCTGCTGACAAGGCACAAGGACCAAGCCCACAGCCTCTTTCCCCACAGTGTTCCAGTTTCCCACTAACAGGAGCGTGGCTTGGCCTGCTGGAGGGTTCCAGTGAGAAGGGCTCTCCAGGATGGCCCCTGCAGCCTTGCTCTGCCCACAAAGAGACTCTTCTTAGTCAAGAGCCTGGGCTGGGAAAGCTTTCAGCCTCCGTCTGAATTTACTGGGGACAGAAGGTGACCGACTGTGAAAGGCCAGGAGGGCCGTGGGTGGTCACTCCGGAGTACACGCCCGAGGAGTCACGAGCACAGAAATGCAGTTAGATACGAGTTTATTGGTGGGGCTGCATCAGAGTCCTCCCTCTCCCGAGGTGAAAGCTGAGGACACAGCACCAACAGAGGGATGGACAGACAGATCCCTAAATGGACACACAGGTAGAGCAGACTCAACAGAGACCAGCACAGCCACAAAGACACACAGGCCACAGCACCAAAGAACACACACACACAACAGACAAAACCACAGGGCACACAAACCAAAGTGCAGGCATTGGGGCCCCTGCATAGACAGAGCAAGGATCACGTGGGGAGGGGGCCCCTATGACCTCCCCAGGCATAGGCACACGAACAGCACACAGACAGGCAGATGCCCCCAGGTACCAGCCAGCCTGCCACAAGGACACATGAATTGCACAGAAAGGGCAAGCATGACTCTCCAGGCCACGTGGAACACGAATGGTGGGGCTTCCAAACACCCCACACCCCTAAACTGCTTACAGCAGTTCAGTCTGATCCTCCCTCCTCCCTCTTCCCCACATGCACACTTTGGTCTTGACCACCGGGGGCAGGGGCTGGAGCGTCTGGCAGGTGGAAAATGGAGAGAGGATGGTCCCTTCTGTGGTGGGGAGGCAGGTGCTGAGAGTCCAGGGCTGAGCCTGGGCCTGGCAGTGGGGTGGGGGTGGGGCTGAGGCTCAGGCTTGGGGCTCCCGGCAGCGTAGACACTGGGCCATCTCAGGCTGGTACCGCTCCACCTGCAGGGTGCAGCTGGAGAACCCAAACCGGGAATAGAGCCGCGATGAGGCCTCAGCCAGGACAGCTTCAGGGTCAGCCGTGGAGTCTGTGGGAGGGCGATAAGAGGCAGCTCAGTCCTTGGGGAGTCGGGCACAGCCAGGGGCTGTGATAAGGAGGGAAGGGGGCCCAAGCACAGCACAGCACAGCCCCAGAGGACTGAATAGGCCTCTTGATCTTCCTTCTGCATCACCGCATTATATGAATGGCGTAAAAATTGTAAAGAAAACATGAGACTCACTGCAATGGGCCATGCTGACGCATTAAACTGTACCCAGTTACCGACTGCTTCCTGCCTGTGAGCATCAATACACAGCTGGATAGTTCGGCAGCCACACCACCGTCTTTCCAGGGCAAGCCAGATGTTAAGTATTCTGCCCCACTGTCCCTCTCAAGTTACCATCCAACATCCCACAAGTTATGATATTTTTGGCATCCAAATTGCATGCCTCTGATTGCTTCTTGCATCTGGGAGAGACTAAAAAACCCTTTGTCAGCTCATGAGTCACTGTATATGTATTTTAATAGTTGAATCATAATGTAGATATAATTTATATTCCGCTTCTTTCTTCCTCAAGCATTATACCACAAACATTTTCCCTAGTTGCCATACAGGCTTCATAATTACCACTTTAAATAGCAATGTGATCCCCTACTGAGGGGAGCTGCCACAGTCACCCAACTGCATCCTGAAGCTACTGGTAACGTTTTAGAGGTACCAGGTCCCCATGCTGCTTCAGAGATGATATTGCAAGTACCCAGGCCTCCTTGTCTCTAGAGTATGTGTGTGTATGAGTATGCACACAAATACATGTCAGAGAGACCAAAAGAGATCAAATAAACAAAAACATCCAAGGTATTTCAGGGAGGCTGAAGCAGAGGATCTCAGGGATACCCTGGGCTACATAGTGAGATTCAGTCTCAAACAAACAAGCAATGCCTCGATATGCCAAGCTATTGCCACAGGTGGACAGAGGGGCTAGCTCTGAGATGGCACTGACTAGGTTAGCGTTGACTCACCAATAGCCAGGTGTGCAGAGGCAACATGGTAAGTCAGCGTCAGGGCCCACAGGTGGAGGTCATGCGTTGCTCGGACTCCCGGCACTGACAGCAGTGTGTCCCTTACAGGTTCAAAACCCACACTGCGAGGGGCACCTGCAACCAAGGCCACAGTTGATGGAGACCCAGGGTGGGAGCTGAGGGAGGCCCGGGGCGGGAGCTGAGGGAGCCCCAGGTGAGAGCTGAGGGACCCCCAGGTGGGGGTGTCAGTATTAAATTCACCTTCCATGAGGATGCGCAGAACGTCTCGAAGGGTAGGGGCTGTGGATCCAAGGGCACAGATAGAGAAGAGGAACGTGCTGATGGGGTCAGCCACCTTGTACTGAGGCTGCAGAGAAAGTGATGTCTCTTAGAGGAGGCTCTAGGTTCATCTTGGCAAACAGAACCCAAAGGCATCCTGAGACTCTCACAGAGGGGGGAGGAGACACCCTGGGAAGCTGGAAGCTCAATGAAGACGGCAGAGGGTACCAGGAGAGGGAAGTGGTCACGGAACAGGGAAGGGAGGCTGAGGCGCCCTCCACAGCCGTACCTTGAAGTAGATGAGGACGGAGGCGGCCAGGACCCCCAGGCTCTGGAGGAGATCTCCCAGCACATGCACAAAGGCAGCCCGGACACTGGTGTTTTCCAGGGGGTACCCGTGCCCCTCCTCCAGCGGTGCATACTCTGTGCCCCTAGATCCATGGCTGTGGGGGGGCCCAGCCTGGTGCAGCACAAAGGCCATTCTGAAGGAGAAGGAGAGAGGTTCAGCCGGATGGCCTGTTCTTCGTCTCCCTGTAGTGCCCACCTCCACCTGTTTCCCATCCCAGAAAGATAACACCACCTAACAGAAAAATTACACTGTTGGGGGCAAAAGATACTGGACCTGGGGCCAGAGATGTGGATCCAGGTCCTGGCCCTGCCTATTCTATCTAAATAGTCTATTGTCCCCCGCCCCCCCGCAGTATCTTTTACTAGGAGGGAAACCAGTGCTCACGGATTGATAGACTCAAATGAGATCATATTGATAAAGCAGGGCTAGTATCCAGTAAGCCCTCAACAAATACCTCCTGGCTGAGTAGCTCTTTCCCACTCCTTTTCACCCAAAGAAGACAATGAAGGTGTGTGTGTGTGTCTGTGTGTGCGCGCATGTGTGTGTGCTAACCATCCTGGAAGAAGACCCTCTCTCTCACCCTGGACCCCACCTGGCGCCCACTCCACACCGGGACGTACAGCATGTTGGCACAGACAGCAATGCTGGCAGTTAGCAGCATGGCACCCCCCTCGATGTGGTAGTCACTATGCAGCAGGCGGATGAAGGCCAGGTACAGCAGGATGCCAGTGACCATCCAGAGGGAGACCACAGAGGCCAAAGCCCCCAGAGTCTCTGCAGGGAAAGACAAGCTGTCAGGTCAGGGCCCTAAGGCCCGGCAGGACTGGCGGGGAGGCTGGGCACCGAGTCATGCACAGCTTTACCTGAGCGGTGCCAGCCAAAGGTCATGGTTCGGGTGGCTGGCCGAGTGGAGAGCCAGAGGGAGAAGAGGCTGCCCATCATGCTGCCTACGTCTGCCAGCAAGTGAGCGGCATCGGTCATAATAGCCAAGCTGTGTGCCAAATACCCACCTGCAAAGGGGAGGCAGAGCTGGAATTCCAGGAGGTACACAGCATGTATATACATAGATGGGATAGAAAGGGGGCACCAAAAGAGACCGGGCTTTTTCGGGTGATAAAATTACAAGTATTTTTTTTATTTTATTTTATTGTTTTGTTTTTCAAGGCAGGGTTTCTTTCTGTAGCCCTGGCTGTCCTGGAACTCACAGAGATGTGCCTGCCTCTGCCTCCCAAGTGCTGGGATTAATGGAGTGGTCATGTGCCACCGCCCAATCTATTGGAGGTATTTTTCTAGTCTTTCCATAATAATAGATTTGATTTTCATAAAAAGAGAATAGGGTTCTTAAAATGCCAGTTCAGTCCAGCCCCCAAGCCCCTGCTGGTTCACCTTGGTGCCTTGCCTCCCCCGTCCCTCCCAGCCCTGTCTTTCCGTTTCTCCATCCAGGAAACCTGGGCTTCTTGGTGGAGAGTGGCCTAGGAAGTACAGAAAATGGGACTGGGGGTGTCCCCAACTTACCAACCACCTCCCCAGCCATGAAGATGACGCACACAGCACAGGCGGCACACAGCTGCCTCCGGGCCTGCAGCCTCTCAGGAGAGAGGCCTGACTGCGGCATGGGGTCCTTATGGCAGTGGTGGAAGGCCATCCCCTCAAGCTTGGGCTCCTCGGAGAGGGGCTCTGAGGGCTCTGTAAAGAGACTGAGGCAGGCGACATGGTCACCCTTGAGCCTGACCACAGGACTGGCCTGGTCACTCACAGGCTGAGCAAATGGGCCGTCTCTGTCCCTCTGCTAGACCCAATCGCGCCTGAGTCTTTCCGGGCATGTGGGGGCTCACAGGAACACTCAACCCAGGCTCTTCCTCCTTCCAAACACAGGGCCATAGAATCCCATATCTGAAAGTAAAGTCTAATTTTTTTTGTGTGTTTGTTTGGTTTTGGTTTTTCAAGCCAGTGTTTCCAAGTAGCTAAGGAGCCTGTCCTGGAACTTGCTCTGTAAATCAAGCTGGCCTTAAACTCACAGAGATCCACCTGCTGGGATTAAATCTGAATGCTGGGATTAAAGGCGTGCACCAGGCCACCACTGCCTGGCAAGTCTAATGTTTTAACAATGAATGTAAACTAAGGCTCAGGAGGGGAAGAAGCGAGAGGGGCCACACAGCTGGCAGGTGGCAGAGCTGGGACGGATACTGACCAAAATTCTACATCACGAGAGGCACCCCAGGAATGCAAAACGGACAGCCACTCTTCCTGGGTGAATGAACGAATGTGGACTAGACACGAGGGCACACAGCAGAAGGCAGATGCTGCTGCTGGAGGAATTCTGGTGCTCTCAAATGAGTTCTAGTGCGGAGACCACAGAAACCACATGAGGAAGCATTGAAAAATGGGGAGGATGTGGACAGACAGTCACAGCGCCAGAGAAACACAGAAGAAAGCCAGTATGAGAACATGGCACACACAAACCCACTCATTGCATCTCTCTCTTAGTCTTGCTCCGATGCCTCGGTCCCTAAACCCTCTCTGTCCCTTCCTTTCAAGACAGGAGGTACAAGCAAGCGAGGTCCTCTGAAAGGGTGTAGAAACTGGCGTGATGACTCATGTCTGCAGTCCCAGCACACAGAAGCTGAGGCAGGAGGCTCAAGAGTTGAAGGTTAGCCTTGCACACATATGAGGGGAACCAGCAGGGTTGTCACAGGGGAGGGGGTCCTTCCTACTACAGCTGGGGTGGTAGTGACAGGAGCAATGGATTTAGAGTCCAGCCCATGTCACCTGGAGCCCAGCATGCCGCACATCCCTTGACAATAGGGATGGGGCCTTACCTAGGGATGCCACAGGTAGGACTCAAAGTGACTGTGTTTGGACCTATTCTAGCCCAGTGTTCTTCCTGGACCCAAGCAAGGAAAGAACAAAACAAAGGAGCTCAACACAGAAGACAGTCCTAAAATTTAGGAACAAGGATCCCTGTGGGAGAAAGATGGCTCTAAACTAAGATCCCTGCAGGGACAGGGATGGGGCCGCAGCGGCCATCTGACTGAGAAAAACACTGCTCAGGTGGGCCGAGGTGGGGGCAGCCAGCGGGTACAGAGAAAACTCCAAGAGTGGGAAGGTAAGCTTACTTCTTCAATGAAAAGCCCCTTCCCAGACTGAGAAAGAGTGTGCATGGTTCCAGTGTTCCCAGAAGGGACAGGGAGAGGACAGTGGCTTCAGAGCCCATCCCTGTTCGGTCCATGAGGTATGACAAGCAGTATCCAACACAAGGAGCCCCAGTCTGGTGGGAGACAAACATGTAACGCGACTTCTACCATGGAGAGGCTGGGGGGAGGTTGTCTGAACAAATCACTTCGGGGCACAGGGGAGGGCCTGAGAGGAAGCCACAGTCCTAGAAGACGTTCCTGACAGGCAGGATTATAACAAGGTACGCAGCCTGGAATATAAGTGCAGTCCTACGTGAAGGGCTGAGGGAAGGGGCTCAAAGAAAGGAAAGAGGAAACCCACTGGCTGACAGAGCAAATATCTTCATGTTGAAATGACCTTGGTGGTGGAGTGCAGGAAAGAGGACATAGAAGAGTCTAGAATGGATCTGGCCGGAGGCTCTGTCAGGCACAGCATCAGAGGAGGGTCAGGTAAACACACAGAGCCTTGAACAATGCTGCCGGATTTGGTGACTAATGGTCATATGAGGATGAAAATGGTCCAGGAGATGAAGATGCAGTCTGAAGAGGAAACAGATGCTGGGCAGTTTGGAGGCTGTAGCAAGACACCTTCCTTGGGCTTTTAAGATGCAACACAACCAGCCATCAGCATAGCCACCCATCAACAGGCTGCCTCCTTTTGTTTGGCATCAAGTGGGCACTAAAGGGGCCTCTCTGCTGGTGTGTGGAGGTGAGGGGACGGTTTTTGTCCAGGGCTGGAGGCAGTTTCCTTCCCTGGCCTTCTCTGAAACCCCCAACAACAACAAAACGATATAGCGTGGGGGGAAACAATGAGGCCTAGAGTATTCCTTGGGCAAGTAAGCTAGGCTGATGCAAAGTCAAAAGGGTACGGGGAGCAATGCCAGGGCCACAGCTGGAGCCCCACAGCTGCCCACCACTGCAGTCCTCTGCAGGAAGAATCCTTCCTTCCGTTCAGTTCCCCCATTCCTCCACCCACTCAGGTTTAAGGCCCCCCTCCCAAGGAAAGAACTAGAAACACGCAGAAGACCACAACAGAGACAAAAGGAGAGGACGGAGAGGGAAATAGAAAGATTGAGGGAGATGAAAAAACAGAAAAAGCCAGAGACCTTGTCAAATTCCAGGGACAAACGGACGGTCGGCTTCCAGACAAAATGGCTAGCGGAGGTGGCCAGGAAGGGCCTGTCGCGGTAGCCGCTCGAGATGGGAGGGCAGACGGAACCGGCGGCGGGCGGCAGGAGCGGGCGGCCCGCAGGGTGCGGGGGAGGTTCTGCCGCCGCCCCCGGCCCGCTGTCCCGGCCGCTCGGCGCCTCATTTCACACCTCGCCGCCCCCGGCCCCGTCTGTGCGGAGCCGGGAATACCCCCCGCCGCCCAGCCCGCACCTGCTCCTTCCTCGCCGCCCCCTCGCTTCCTCGCGGCTGCCCGCTGAGCCCGAGCCGATCCCCGGGGCCCGAGCCCACCACTGGCTGCGGCTGGATGGGGCGCCCCTAGCCTGGGGTGCTGAGCGAAGGGACCGGGGCCCAAAGCCGGGTTTCCGATGCCCGGAGGCGAGGCTCACGGGGCAATGCGGACATCGCCGTGCCTGGCCCGCTCGGTCCGACGGAGCGGCGGAGAAGGCGCAGGGGTCGGAAGGCTTGGGGCACCGCGGCAAGGGACTTGCTCCAGAAAATGGGTGTCGGACAGAGGCGAGGCGGGGAGGGGGCGGGCTTCGGCCGGCGGGTCGGCGCTGCGAAGCCTGGGGACCGTGGGGCGCTGGGGAGGCGGGTCGGGCCAGCGACGAGGGAGACAACAACGAAATGGACCGGTGGCACGCGTCTGGCAACCCCGGGCTGACAGCCAGCCCAGGTCTGTCCTACCTCTTCAATCGCAGGCCGCCGCCGGCGCTGCTGCGGTCTCGGGGACTCACGAGGCGGGTGGTCTCCGAGCCTCGGGTGGCGGGAGAAGGCTCCATGTCCCCACAGCCGCGACCGTCTAGGCCGCAAGGAACGGGAGAGGCGGGGCTGGCCTTGCGCCAAATCCGAGCGGCCCGAGGACCAACCGGACTCCCCGCAGGACCGTGGGGCCACTAGAGTGGAGGGAACTGCGGCGACTGTGGCGCTCTGAGTCCGAACTGCAGAGCCCGCGGCAGCGGGAGCCCCGCCCCACGTGGGGCGCTCCCCCAAACCCCGCCTCCAGGCTCCGGAGTCCCTCTTTTTCACTCTCCCACACTTAAGGCCCGCCTCCGGGACACGCCCCTAAATCCGAAGCCCCATTCCCCCCCCCTTTGCGCGCCAAATCGTGGGGTGGGGTGGGATAGCCACCACCGTACCCTGGCACTGGGGTTCTTGCAAGCGCTCCATCTGCACAGTCCCGCCCACCAGTTCCTAGTCCGGCTCTTCTCACCTAGGGACCCCTCTGGCACCAAACTTTTGGAAGAGACACTGCCCTATGCATGAGGGCTTAGGAGCGCCGTCCCACCACCCAATCACTTTGTGGCTCTGGCCCCCACGCGGAGGCAGAAACAGGTGCCAAATTGATGCGGAGAGAAACAGAGAGAATCTGGGGTGAGCAGTGACACATTCCCAAACAACTCTAAGGACTCCAGCCAGAAATCCCACTGTGGAGGCTCTGGAATAGGAATTCATGAGCAAAATCTGCTGCCAAGCACGGTACCGCTAATTACCATTTATTTTTATACAGAGATCTTGGGTAATAAAACCCTTTCTGCTGTCCTTCAATCCATACATTATCTCCACTTTCCAGATGAGTAAACTAAGTCCTAGAAGCATCGTGTGACCTGGAACAAATGCCTCATCCTTCTCCCCACCTGGATCAGGACTAGAAATTGAATTCCTCTCACAGAGAGGTTGGGCGGCAGGAGGTGCACGGTCACCTCTCCAGGGTCACCAGCCACTGTTTATAGAGGGAGGCTGCTTTTTCAGCCTGTCAGCACGTGACTCCTTCCTTGCCTACTTACTGTAACACAGTCTGGTGTGCTCATCTGGGGGAAGGCGAAAGCCCAGAGAAAGGAGTGACTTACATCCCTCGGCGGCCAAGGCTGGAGTCGAAACTTCAAATGTTCAATGCTCCATATTCCTTGCACCTGCCGCCACTGTGGAATGAAAAGGGGAGGAGAACTGAGTTGTACATTCTCAGCTGTGAGTCTGCGAAGACGAGGGTCCGGAGGAGGAGGAGAGAGCAGCCGTGGAAAGAGCGCTGGAGGTGGCGGGTAGTGAGCCCAGGCAATAAACCCACCAACGACATCTTTTGGAACACACGGAGCCTTCTGAACGCAAGATCCTGGGGATTGACAGCTGCCCTCAACATGGTTCTCACAATGAGATCGTGTGTGCATTTCCAAAAGGCAAACCAAACCAAACAAAAATGAAAAAGTGAAAGAAACGGTGAGTTAGCCAGTATTTGGAAGTGATGGGGTTAAGCCGGGAGAGCTTCGCGGAGGAGGTGAGGCTTAAAACGTATTAGGCAAACCGGGCAGCGGGCTGGCTGTTCCGGCGGGGAAGAGTGCGGCTAGGCTCGCGCCAGGTTTGCCGGGCGGCTTGTGCAAACGGATGGCAGTGAGCAGAGAAGTGGAGCAGAAAACCCGGGGTCTGCAGGCCATAGGTGCGGGCCTCCGCCCACGCGCGCCTAAGGCCACTGTCGGCTTTCCCTCTGCACCCGCGCCTGGACCAACGAGGGCACTTTCCTCCCGCTCTCCCCTACTGTCTTGAGGGCCTCAGCTCTTGGGCTGAGTCTCAAGAGGACAAACAGAGGGGAAGCCATGGGCCAAGGTCACCTTGCTGGCCCACGTCAGAGCCAAGGTGGAAATCAAGTCCTTGCTCAGCTAAGCCAGCGCCTCGGGCCCCTCTTGCCCAGCGCCGTCGGTTTTCTAAACTCGCTGCTTGCCCCGGGGTTCCCCTGATTCCAATTGCGCTCGGGCTGGGGGGTGCTGGAGAGCCATACTGCATTCCAGAGACCGTGTGTTAGCCTCGCCCCCAGTGGCCAGGGCGAGCTCCAGAATGGGGAACCGGCTCGTAGGCACGCCTCGGACGATGACGACAACAGGGAACAGGACAACAATGACTTCCCCTGGGATTTCCCTTCTTGGGCAGCCCGCAGCGCGCAGAGCATCCCCGACTGTCCAGGAGGGGGCGCGGGCATTGGCACGTGCCCGACCCGCCACCGGGTGGGAAGCCGGCAGGCCTGGAAGTGAAAGGAACGTCGGAGAGGATGGATGACAGCCTCGCTGTGTGTCTGGCTGCCGAATGCGCCGCCTCCAGAAGCCCAGAGCGCCGGCAGTGGGAAGACCAACTTGGGAATCTATGTAAGGAAAGCTTGGCAGTAAAACCGGTGTTTGTGCCCACTTCTCCGGGAGCCGCCAAGAGGCTCTACCAGAATTTTGTACAGGGTCCTTAAGAACGACAGCCTGGGAGAGTCATACTGTACCTGGAGAGGACGCTGGAAGGCCAGTCTAAGGCTGGTGTCCCTTACAGAACTGTCAAGTTCACTCAACACAACACCTCTCACCGCCATTGCCACCATGCCACCTTAGCTGGGAATTGGTGCTGAACGAGATAGACAAGGTCCCCCTCCTAGCGATTTCTAGATGGTTTTCTAGATGGTCCTTTGTTAAATCAGTGCGATATTGATTCATCCACATGCCCTACTACTTGCCCTGTTCTGCCTCTCTAGCAATCTTCTCTAAGGTGACTCACTGGTCATCTCTTAGTCCCAAAGGCTTGACTGACGCAGGAAACCCTGACTGTCCCCAGGAGGACAATTCAAGGCCAGATTCCAAAGGGCCTCTGTCAGAACAGCCTGGAAGAAGCTACAGGGGTGCCCAGGTTAAAACCCCACAATGAACCAGCTCCTGTCGGGAGAGGAGGCAATGAAGTCAGGATTAAAGCCGGCAGACAAAATTTGCAATCTAAGCATGCTGTGCCCCAGCGCCCCACTAGTGGCTGCCACACGGCTCTCAATTAAGCCGTTCCAAACAGGAGAAGTGGGTTGTGAGAATGGCAGCCTGGCAGAGGAGGCAGGCTGTTCGTTGGTAATAAAGAGAATGACAAGAGCCTGCAGCTTAAATGTCTCCTGGCCTCAGGGAGACTTCCTGGCTCTTAATTAGGTCAGGGCTCACACTAAACACTCTCCTGCATGCTACCTTTTCTTTCTTAGTGCCCACCCCTGAGCTGTAATTGTCATTCGACAATTGTGTGATTCTTCACCCAGCTCCCAGGATAGCACTGTTTTTTTCTCCTGCTTTGCTGATCCCTTATTCTCTCTTCTCATCTTCTCAACTTTTTAATGATGAACCGATCCCAGACTTGGTCACTGTCTCTCTTACTTTTCTGCACTCATTCCTACAGAGTTATCCTATGGTCTTAAGCCTTCATATGATGTCAAGTAATAACAGAAAGCAGTGGTTTGTTAAGGCTGAATGTTGGGTGGGGGAAGCCATTGTCTTATTCAAGTTTTATGCTTGGAATTTATTTTAAAAGAATCAAAATCAATGACACCTACAGATGATGGTTCCTCCAAACTCTCTGCCCAGCGCCATTCTTGCTGCTGTCTCAAATATCTAGCAGGGGAGCATCTTGGGTTATAAAGTTAAAACCCAAGCTCTTGATAACTACTCAACCCCAAATCTCCTCTTCCCACAGCGCCCTCATGTCAGAACATGACACCATCCTCCATTCGCTCAGGCCAGAAACCTTACCGCCATCCTTGACTCCTCGGTATTCATCCACAGCCACTCCCACCCTCCACACTGCCACCACCTCCCAGGTGACCTCCCCATTGCCACTTTTCCTCTTATCCTGTGACTATATTCCCAGCCCCAGTCCAGTAGCTAGACAGCACAAGTCAGAGTCTCCTCTCTCTCTCCCCTCCCCCTGCCCCTGGTTTCTCTGTGTAGCCCTGATTGTCCTAGAACTTGCTTTGTGGAAGAGGCTGGCCTCAAACTCAGAGCTCCACCTCTTCTGCTTCTCAAGTGCTGGGGATAAAGGAGAGGGCCACCATTGCCCTGCTAGGCATTTTCTCTTATGCAGAGTCCAGGTCAAGATCCTTCTGCAGGCCTACAAGCCCCAGCCCCTTGCTCCACTCCCCAACTATTTTAGCCTTATGTAGCCCACAGCGCTACAATATGCCAGGCAAACCCTGCCACAGGGCGTCTGCACTTGTCCCTATCACTAACTGTAGTGGATTCTCCCAGATGTGCCAGTGCCCTATTTCCTTATCCTTTTTATTACAACAACAGGGCAAGCCCAGGGCCTGTGACGCTGGGAAAGAACGAACACAACCAGTGGGCTACAAGCCCGGCTAACTAGCCTTTATCTTTTCTTGCCATTTTTGCTCAACACAATGTAAACTCCAAGCCAGATGTGGTGGCATTTGCTTGGAATTTCAGCACTCAGGAGGCTGAGGCAGGAGGATTGAGAGTTTGAGGCCAGCCTGGGCTACAAAGTGCGTCCAAGCCACACTGGGCTGCAGAGAGCAATCCCGTCACATTTAAAACTAAAACAAAGCAGGGCCAGAGTGGTGGCTCAGCAGGGAAAAGCACTTGCCACCAAAGCTGATAGCACGAGTTCAACGCCTGCCCTACCCGGCCAAGGGAGAACACCGAACACCACAGGCGGTCCTCTCACTACCACCCAACACGGTGTCGCACACACAAAATAAACAAGCAACATTTAAAAAGGGTTTTAGCTCAAGAAACCAAGGCAAAAGAAAAAATGATTTTTAGCTAGATACAGCGGCACACACCTTTGATCCCAGCACTCTGGAGGTAGAGTTAAGCAGATCTCTTGTGAATTTGAGATCAACTTGGCCTATATAGTGAGTTCCAGAAGAGCCAGGGCTAATAGTGAGATGCTGTCCCACTGTCCCAAAAACTGGAGAGAGAGAAAAAAAAAGCTTTTTCAGCCTTGAATCCCAGTACTCAGGTGGCAGAAGCAGGTGCATCTCTTTGAATTCAAAGTCAGCCTAGGACTATACAAGGAGACCTAACTTGTCTCAAAAGAAAAAAAAATGGGGTGGGGGTGATGAAGAGACGGCTCAGCAATTAAGAGTGCTTGCTCTTCTAGAGGACTTGAGTTCAGTTCCCAGCAGCCATCACCTCTATCAGGGAGCTCACAGTCGTTGGTAATTCTGTTTCCAGTGGGTTTGGCGCCTTCTTCTGGCTTCTGGGCACTTGTGCTCGCTCATGTGCATATACTCACAGATACACAAAGATACATGAATTAAAAATTAAAAGTAAATCTTAAAAAGTTAAACAAAATGCTCCAAAAAAAGAACATACACTTTGGAACATATATGTGTATACATTTACACACACATATTTGATGTGATTATTGTGTGTGTATGTGGATACATGTGTACCACCATGCTCAGGTGGTACTTGTAGGAGCCAGCTCTACCCTTCCTCCATGTGGGTACCCAGAATGGAACTCAGGTCATCGGGCTTGGCAGCATGCACCTTAACCCACTGAGTCACTTTGAGGGGCCCTAAACGTTTTGTCTTTATCCCTGGCACTTAGACCAGGCAGACATGAATGATAACACTCAGTGAATATGTGTCAAAGGAGCTAATGGATGTCTTATGAGGGTGTGAGACTAGGCAATGAGACAAGGACTTTGGGGGCTGGAGAGATGGTCCCTGGTTAGAACATTACTGCTCTCGCAGAAGGCCAGGGTTTGATTTCCAGTACCCATGTCAGGCAGCTCACAAACACCTATAATGTAACTCCAGCTCCATTTTTGGCACCCATAGGCATCCATACACATGTACGCATACCCATACACATGTACACATACCCATACACACAAGACCAAAAAAAATCTATTAAAAAAGACTTTGGAGGGTTGGAGGGACAGCTTGGTAGTTAAGAACACTTGCTGCCCTTGCAGAGAACCTGGTTTGATTCCCTGCACCCATGTAATGGTTCACAACCATCTGTAACTCCAGGTCCTGGGGATCGAATTCCTTCTTTGACCTCCATGGGCACCAAGCACACATGTGACACACATACATAAATACAGGCAAAATACTCACACATAAAATAAAGTGAATATTTTTTTTAAAGTTAAAAAGAACTTTGGCCACTTATCAATGTATCTAAGGCATATTGGCAGTACTTAGTGGATACTTCTTGAACAAGTTAATTGATAATTAATTAATTAGCTGTTTCATGGGGTGCATGGAACAAGAGCAGAAAACAGAGCTGAGGAACAGCTGGAATACGGCAGACTAGGTAGATGACTGCAGAGGGTTCTGTGAAGGCCATGGGAGACACCGAGTTTGGAGAGGTACAGAATTGACTGCCAGACTGAAGCACACTGGCAGAGGAGTAAGAAACAGGGTCTAAGGGCCTGGGAGAAGGAGACAATAAGCAAATCTCAGAGAAGAGTCTTTGATTTCTCTCTCTCTCTCTCTCTCTCTCTCTCTCTCTCTCTCTCTCTGTCGATAAGATGGGAAGAAGCTTCTTTCTTTTTGAAGTCAGGAGGAGACAGGACAGAATCATTACAATGATAAGAACAACAATAAAAAATCAAATAGGATAAATATACCTGGAGTGGTGCGATGTGACAATCACCCCAGTATCTGGGAGATAGATGCAGGAGGAGCAGGATTTCAAGGCCGTCTTCAGCTACACAGAGAGTTAAAGACTAGCCTGGGCTACATGAGACCTTGTCTCACAAAGGCAATACAAATTTATTATAAAGCACACTTGGGCCAGAGATGATTCAGTAGGTAAAGGTACTTGCTGTCAAGCCTGATGACTTGAGTTCAATTCCTGAGACCTATATGATAGAAGGAGAGAAACAAGCACATGGGCTTGAGCATGGGTGCGCACATACACACATGCGTGCACACACACACGATCAATCAAAATATAACTGACTTTGCATCTTGAGACAGCCAATATTAGAATAGTCACAATATAGAGTAAGGTAGAAAAGACCAACTATCAGAAGCTGGTTTAGCAGTGGATTACTTAAAGAGCTGCCTATACTGCCTATTTATCAAGCATGGCTTCACTTGCTTGCTACCTGAAACAAAATGTCCTGGAGAAATAGCTGAAACAATAGATCATCGCCCTTAACAACCTGATGACTGCCATTCTGTAAACTTTGCTTGCTTGTTTGGCAGCCCCACCTTGTGGTTTTAGAGTATGAAATGAAAATACAACCTGGGTACCAAGGATTTTCAGTATCTGTCTTAGCCAAGTTCTACCAACATCTTTTCTCTTCCACTCTCATTGGCGTCCAAGTGTTTATTCCCTGTGAGGCACTCTAAAAGTTTTCCTATCAGCTCTGTCTTTCTGGGGCAGGGGTCCCAGCCTTCCTAAGGCTGCAGCCTTTAACACAGTTCCTCACGCTGTGGTTATGTTTATCGCTACTTCACAAGTAATTTTGCCACGGTTATGAATCGCAATGTAAATATCTGATATTTCCAATGGTCGTAGGTGACCCTTGTGAAAAGGGGTCATAATTCCCAGTTTGAGAATCACTGCTCTAGAGAAGGCATCCTGACTAACACAGAACAGAAACCATAGGGGGCAGCCATTACACCACTGGGTGACCTTCAGCAGCTCAGTCCTCTTTGGGTAATACCTGCTTCAGTTGGGAAATGAAACAACAGGCCGGAGTTAAATCTTCATGGTCCTTTCCAGCTCAAAAACTGTAATTCTAGAACCTGCTTGTTAGATGTGACAAATTATGATGTCTCTCTCTCCAATTACATATGTTCCGGAGTGTGGTGTTTTGGATATAAATATGCCAGTGTTTGCCGTCTTGTATATGTGTGTGTTCTAGCTATATGACTACAGTGTCTTTTGTTTGTGGACAAACAAGGGATGCCTCGCGTTTTCTTCAGACAGGACCAAATGGCTGTGGGATACAGTAAGCTCACTGACTCAAGGCATTATGGGAAGACAAAGAACTCAAGAAATTTGACAAGGTTATTTTGTTGTTTCTTTTCCTATTATTATTATCGTTATTATTTTAGTTTTTCAAGGCAGGGTTCTCTGTGTGGCCCTGGCTGTTCTTGAACTCACTCTGTAGACTAGGCTAGCCTCAGAGATCTACCTTCTGAGTGCTGGGATTAAAGGCATGTGGGGGCCTTTAATTCTAAAGAATAATTCCTATTATTTTTTTGCAACTAAATTTAATTAAGTTTTGGAATCAACTTTGTGGGATAGCTCAGGATTTTACAGAAGGAAAAATGAGAAGCCAAGGAATCAGTTCACACAGCTTGTTAGACTCAGAGCCAGAGCGGCGATCGAGATATCCAACGCCTGACCTGCACACTCGTCCTGTGGCAGTGATGCGGGTGAGGAGCCATCAAAGGACCTGTGATTTCTGGAGAGCACAGTCTAGAAGCCTCAGGTCACAGCGTGTGAGGCCCTGCTCTGTCCCAGGGCTCTGCAGCCGCTTGGCTGCAGCACCTTCTCAGGTGGAGCAGGACCTCACAGGACTGGAAGGCTCTCTCGAGGGCCGCGAACTGTGATGAATTCAAATGTTTGAGGGCATAGATGAGAAGTAATTGTGGCGCCTCCAACAAGATGTGAAGGCTTCTTAGTAACTCCTTCCCAGGGCTCACCTCTGCAAACCAGGATGTGATCAGGCCAGCTCTAAGTAGTGTGGCGGAGGTGCTCTTTCATTATTGCTTTATTATTACTTATTTAATAATAATAAATATATCATTTTAATATTTACCATCAATTACTATCATAATTATTATGTTAATATCATAAAATATATAATTATATAATATGATATCATTGTGCTATGCTATAATAATTATTAATATAAAATATTATATTTATTATTAAGAATAAATAAACAATACTATTTATTTATTATTACTTAATTATTACATTGTTGCTTTCATTATTGCTTACACCCAGTATCCCAGTTGCTGTATTAAGAGCTGGAGGAACACTCAGACAAAGAAATAAGGAGCTCAGGATCGTGTTCCAGACTCTCGACCCTCTCCATTTCCTTCTACTGGTCTCTTCACCTCTAGAAGCGTAGGAAGGGAGGGTCTGTCGCCTTGTCCATTTCTCCAGCCCCCTACCCAGGAAGTTTTTGCTGGCTAACCTCCAGGCTTACACTCCGCGGGACAGCGACCCTTTAGCTTCAGCTCATTCAACAGGTCATTCATTCGCTTACTAAGAGCCAGGCATAGCAGTAGGTACTGGAGATACCAACCAACAAGGTCCCTGCCCTTATGGGCACTGTCAACCGAGAAAACCAGACATTGAGGAAATGAATATGAAAACAATGATACATGTATACATGTACTGTCTGGTTCTGTGTGTCGTTTTGACACAAATCAGAGTCATCAGAGGAAGAAGCTCGATGAGATCCAGCTGCAAGGCATTGTCTCAATTAGTGACCAGTGGGGGAGGACCCAGCCCAAGGTAGGTGGTGCCATTCCTGGGCTGGTGGTCCTGGGTTCTATAAGAAGGTGGGCTGAGCAAGCCGTGGGGAGCAAGCCAGTAAGCAGCTCCCCTCCACGGCCTCTGCACCAGCTCCTGCCTCCAGGATCCTGCCCTTTCCTTTGTGAAGAATGAATTCACATTCATTCACACAGCAATGTTGAAGCGTAAGCCAAATAAACCTTTTCCTCCTCAACTTACCTTTTGGTCGTGGAGTTTTGCTGAAACAAGAGAAACCCTAACTAAGATACTGCAGAAGTCATGGTGGGGGTTCTGAAGTGAGGAGGCGGAAGGAGAAGCCAGTTTGTCTGAGGCAGCATGCTCCTGAAACCTTTGGGGGATGAGTTGTAAAGCAAGGGGACCCTCCAGCAAGAGGAAACATGGTCTCGGAAAACACAGCGTCTTCACAGAGATGTGACAAGAAAGAAGAGGGACAGATCCCAGAGCAAGTGGGATGGTGGTTCTCAATGAGACCGGAGGAAGAGGCAGGGCAGAGCCACCCTGGCCTGGGAAACCGAGGTAAGGAAGCCTCTGTCCATTCGCTCTGCTTTAGTGCCTGCTGCTCCCTCTCCCTGCACAGTGCAGAAATGATCTGCTTTGTTTCACCGGTTCTATTGGCCCTGGGTGCTGTTGAAAATTGAGGTTAGAAGATTAAACACAGCACAAACCACTAATGTGGTCCATTTCAGCCTTTCCTGTTTGGTTGGGTAACCTCAAAACTGATCTGACCCCATCCTGTGGGCTTGGTGAGTATGGTTTTATGTACAGACTCAGTGTACTTAAAGACTGGCATTTCAAGGGTGGAGTATTGACTTTGCATTTAAACCCTAGGAGAGGGAGCGAATTGCGACAACAGCCGTAATAAAGAACAAAAGCTACAAAAGGAGACATGGACAGGGATTACTGAGTAAGAAAGCTCATGCAATTACATTCCAGGAGGCAATGAGAACTCTCCTCCGCAAAGGAAACCAACACCACAAATACTGCCTCCTGTGAAGAATGAGAAGTCCCACTGGAGCCGGGCGGTGGTGGTACACACCTTTAATCCCAGCACTCAGGAGGCAGAGGCAGGCAGGTCTCTGTGAGTTCTGTGAGTTCAAGGCCAGCCTGGTCTACAGAGCAAGTTTCATGTTTTGGAAAACCAAAAACAACAAATAACACAAACACTTGCTACAAAAAAAAAAAAGCCCTATGACCTGCGTTTGATCCTAGAATCCATGTAAGGCAAAGCATCCATACACGTCAAATAAATAAATCTTAAAAAAAAAAAGCCAAGTTGGAAAAGTTTAAAATATGTATATTCAGGGCCAGTTAGATGGCTCCTTGGGTGAATGTGCCTGGCACCATGCATGGTCACCTGTGTTTCAATCCCTGCAGCCTGCGTAATAGAAGGAGGGAACTGACTCTCACAAAGTGTTCTCTGACCTCCATACGCCAGCCACTATTGGCCTCCACACACTCTGCGTGCACACACACACACTCACACACTCACACACACTCACTCACACACACTCTCACACTCACACACACTCACACTCACACACACACTCTCACACTCACACACACTCTCACACACACTCTCACACATACACACACTCACACACATACACACTCACACTCACACACACATACACACACTCACACACATACACACTCACACTCACACACACTCACACTCACACACACATACACACACTCACACACACACTCACATACACACACTCACACACACTCTCACACACTCACACACACTCACACTCACACACATACACACTCACACATACACACACACTCACACACATACACACTCACACTCACACACACACTCACACACACACTCACACACACACCATATAGATGTCTTTTTTTTTCTTTCAATTTGACTCAATCCTTTCATTTCCACTACTCTACCCTTGGACAAAAATCAGAAATGTGTTCAAGCATTCTCATGAAAAGGGTTAGTATACTATCAATAATAACTCAATATGAAATCTAGATTACATAATTACATAGCGGTATCTCCTTATGGACGCACGGGTGAATAGCTTTTAGAAAGGATTTTAAGGGCCGTGCCAACTAACAGTTACAGTCTGATGGTGCCTTAACGGGCAAGGTGACAACGGGGTGTGTGTGTGTGTGTGTGTGTGTGTGTGTGTGTGTGTGTGTGAAGGACAGATTTCCCGGAACACTGACATTTGACGTAAGTCTCAATGTTTGTAGAGAAGTTTCTAGATGTAAGGTAAATAAAAAGGACCAAGTGAAGACTCTGAGGAAATCTGGAATGATAGTCCCCACCTACCTCTCCTCCACCAGGTCACCAAGCCCGCAGTGTTTCCGTGAATGAGCTGAAGAGCCATGACGGTGATCCGGATGGTCATGGCCTCTCCCTGGAGAAGAGGGGTGATGTGGAAGGCTGTGCCTCTGCCCTGGGGGCTGGAAGTAACGCCCAGCCCTGGGCCCGAGGGTCAGGCTTCTGGAGCGAAATAAGTCCCAGGCCCAATATGGGCTCTCCACTCAGTCCCGCTGGGGGCGCCAGAAAATGACTCGCTGCTCCTACAAAGTGCGCAAGCGCAGTTGTCCAAGGCCCCCCGACAGCAATATGAAGCTTCGCGCCCACCAGAAGGAAGGAAGCTTGTGTGAAGCCTACCTGGCTTAATAGACCAATTCTGAGGTAAAGAGCCAGGTCGGGAGTCAACACAAGGCCAGGCTGTCCCAACACACCCTAAGTTCCCAAGTTTCCTGGATCCAAGTTCCCTGGATCCTCCTGGGGCCCAAGGGCCTCCCAAGCCTCTGCCCCACCCTGTTGGGTCCTGTTCTGGATCCCTCCGAGTTTGTCCCCTGCAGCAGCTCCTGTATGCTTCACTCCGTCCAGAAAGCCATCCTGCTCTTACCACTGTGGGCTCTCTGAAGGGTAGAGGTAAGATGGCCAGAGACTGAGGGGCAAGCATCCTTGGCCTAGGCCCTCCTGGGATCCTGGACCTGAACCTGACCTGCAGCTAGCGGGCTCTGGTATGGCTAATTCTTTCCTGCCTGTTGTTACTTTTCTCCATTTCTCATCTACCCCCTATTTAATGGTTGGGTTATCCTGGTCTTTCAAACCCAGCTACCAGCTTGGGCAGATGGAGGGCGGTTTATGGGAAATGCGAAGAGAAGACGGATCCTCGTTACCTTTCTGCAATCTTCCGATTCCAGTCACAGTAGCCATAGACTGTTGTCTTGTAATGTTCGCCCTTTTGGCCCAGAGCATGCCTCAAGGAGATGACACACCCCGGAGACTGTCCAAGACTGGAACAAGCCTCTACGCAGTACTGGAACTAAAGAAAGGTGCCCGGCCTGAAGAGGTCAAAAAAGCCTACAGGTTCAGACCCCTGCCATTTATTCAACCCTGGTATTTCCCCTCAATCCCTTTACCTCAGCAGGCCTTTTTTTTTTTTTTTAATCCTAAGAAGCTTTTATTTGGGGGCCAAAGAAGGCCACCCCTTCTTCAGATGTGACCTTGTCTCCATCCTGTGTACCTCCCATGTACCCCATGCATCATCTAAAGATCCCACTCTGCCATTCCTCCTAACCTTCCCTTCTCGGCCACTTCCTACACCTCCCCCACTGTCCTTTGGGTATCGCCTGGGTAGGAAACTGGCCCTGCAATATCACCCCGACAAGAATCCAGGGGACACTCAAGCAGCAGAATTCTTCAAAGAGATCAACACAGCCCATGCTGTACTCAGTGACCCTACCAAAAGGAAAATCTACGACCAGCATGGCTCACTGGGAATATACCTATTTGATCATTTTGGTGAAGAAGGCGTCAGATACTATTTTATTGCCAACAGCTGTTGGTTCAAGGTACCGTCATCTTCCTAGTCCCTCAAAGTAAGAAAGGAGTTGGAGGCGGGAGCTGGAGAGATGGCTCACAGTGGGAGTGTTTGATGCTCCTTTAGAGGACCGGGGTGCGATTCCCAGCACTCACATGGTAGCTCACGACATCCTGTAACTCCCGTCCAAGAGCTATCGTCTGGATTCTGCGGGCACCAGGCAAGCACATGGTACACAGACATACATGAAGGCAGAATACCCACACATAAGATAAAGCCAGCTGCAGTGGCTCATGCCTCTGAGCCCAGCCCTTGGGAGGCACTGGGTAGCCTGGGCTACATAGTATGATTCTGTCTGTGTCAATAGAGTAAGGAAGGGGAAAGGGCTGCCTTCCTCTCTAGACAGATGCCTCTGTTCTCACTTTCTGGGCTTGAGGATGGCGGGAGGACCTGCAGGGAGCTACAAAAGGAACAGGGTGTCATAGCCTCTCCCCTGTCTTGTAGACACTCGTCATCCTTTGCTACCTCTTGACTTGCTGCTGTTGCTGCTGCTGCTGCTGCTTTTGCTGTGGATATCTTATTCCACCACCTGAAGAAGTTCACTGGAAGCAGCAGAGAAACGTCTGTACTCAGCCCACCAGAGCAGGTAGGGAGGTGGGAACAGTCTCAAACAATTTATTCCCCCAGCCTCAAGACTGGGGATGGTACCCAGGGTCTTCCACGTGCTAGGCCCCCAAGGCTGCGGATAGCACCCAGGGCCTTCCACGTGCTAGGCCCCCAAGGCTGCAGATAGCACCCAGGGCCTTCCACGTGCTAGGCCCCCAAGGCTGTGGATAGCACCCAGGGCCTTCTACGTGCTAGGCCCCCAAGGCTGCGGATGGTACGCAGGGTCTTCCACATGCTAGGCCCCCAAGGCTGGGGATGGCACCCGGGGCCTTCCACATGCTAGGCCCCCAAGGCTGGGGATGGCACCCAGGATCTTCCATGTGCTGGGCCCTGGGTGCCATCCTCAGCCTTGGGGCTGGGGGAATAAATTGTTTGAGACTGTTCCCACCCCTGATAGTTAAAAGTATAAAATGGGATGTTGGTCGAAGTTCGCACTATGCCACCTGGTGGTGCGAATGGGTGACGGTAAGGGAAGGGTTTTCTGGAACGGTTGTTACTGTAGATTTGTGAGCATGTTGTAATTCCACCCCAGGAGCACAGTGCACGGTTAGAATAGATGAAGACAGCGATGACTAATAAGGAAATGCAGAAGAGTGAGGTATGGAATGAAGGAGCCGCAATGGCTACGGGGAAGAGAAGCCCCTGAGACGGCTCAGCAGGCGAGGCACCTGCCCACCCGAGTTTGACCTCTGGGACCCACGTGGTGGAGAGAAAGGACTCCTGCAGATTGTCCTCTGATCTCTGCACACAGGCCATGGCACGGGAACCTACACTCGTATACACACGCACACACATTATATATCATATATAATCATCTATGATATTCGTGTGCATATGTGTATATAACACATATCTATATGTCTGTATTATATACTTTAAAGCATAGATAGTACTTCAATTCTTGGTGGTTATCCTAATAAGGTTCCAATGAAACTGTTTCTGCCATTAGGTTCTGGGTCAGTGAGAGTCCCCCGCCACCCAGCCCACTGGACTCACTGAAGAGAGAAGCACGTAGCCCTATCCTGACATTGACCCTGACTTGACTCCTGTTCTTAAAAGCAGTCCATGCCAACATCAGTCCTAGAAAGGGCAGCATCTCTCTCTGCCCTCAGGGTGCCACCAAGCCTGTGCACACAGAGCCTTCTGCCACTCTTCTTTAGCTCTAGCCCCTCCCCATCGCTATCCACATGAGGTCTCAGGCCGTGGTGGCAGGCATGTCCTGAGAACTCTTTTTCCAGTGTGTGCCTAGCTACTTGCCATGTCAGATGGGTCCCTGGGCACTTGCTGATCAGCTTCACTAAGCCCCTCCTCACCAAGCAAGGTGACTGCTGTCCCAAGAGCTGGTGGCCCAGCTAATCCTCCTTTGTTGCGACTTTGTGTACCGAGAACTTCTGGCGCTGGCCTCATTTCTTAGCAATGCCCCTTAGGGAGGCAGGTCTCACCCTCTTCTCTTACCTCCACCATTGGCAATGACACCCTACTTATAAGACAGCTTGGGAAATATGTGAGTGCACCTGAGGTTTGTGTTTCCCTTTGGACTTCAGCCTCATCCCTGGACCCGCTATCAGCCGTGGTCCTGTGGACTGGCTGCAGCCCATGCACCAGGGCCTCTGCCTCTACCCTTTAGACACCTCATAAAGACCCATCACCGTGTGTTTGTTCCGAACGCAGGGGCGTGGACTGTGATGGAGACAGACGGTACTCGGAAACGTCACTCTAGCCTCAGTGTGCTGTTGGCTTGGCGCCCTCTCCAGATCCTCTTTACCGTTTCTTACTCACACGGAACAGGGCCTACGAACCCTCAAACCTCTGTGCCCTCACTGGGAGAAGGACTAAATAAAGAATGTCAATAATGAAAGAGCTTTGTCCGATTCCAGTGTATGGTGGACCTCCCAAAAAGACAAGTTGTGTGGAGAACAGAGGAAAAGTCCAAAGTCTCATGTCTGGGATGAGACTGTGTGGTCAGCAGAGTTGATTCCCAACGGTCCTGAGATTTCTCTGCAGACTGGCTCACTGGTGTTCCAGATATCTGTGGCATGTGGATTCTTCTAGCCACATCTGTTTCTCACAACTTTTTTTTTCAAGACAGGGTTTCTTTGTGTAACAGCTCTGACTGTCCTGGAACTCTCGCTTTGTAGACCAGGCTGGCCTCAGACTCACTGAGATCCGCCTGCCTCTGCCTCCCAAGTGCTGAGATTAAAGGCGTGCACCACTACAGCCAGCTTAACTTTTTTCTTTTTATTTATGTATGCTTGTGTGTGCATCTGTGTGCATGTCCGTGTAAATATTATGCACATGTGTCTGTGCATGCCTGTAGAGGCCAGAAGAGGGCGCTGATTCCCTTGGAGCTGGGGTGATGGGACAGATGGTTGTGAGGGTTGGGCTCTGAACTCCAGTCCTCATGAGTGAATGGCAGGCTGCCTTAGCCACTGAGACATCTCCAGTCCACGCTTGTCTCAGTTTCTAAGCAATTTTAGCATCCTTGAAATTGCATCTCTACTATAGTGGCAGACCAGAATCACACACTCTTGCGTGTGCATCATAAGGCAGGCCTGGGCCCAGCACAGCAGCCTTCTCTTGCCTCCTCAGTTGCTCTCCTACGATGACATAACAGGCTATCCAAGGGTGACGTAGTCAGTCCGTGGAATGTGCTTGTCTAGCACATGAGACCCCTGCGTTGATTCCCAGCACCTCATAGACTGGGAATGAATGATAGTGCTCTCCCTTGACCCCAGCACTGTGGATGTAGAGGCAGGAGGATCAGAAATCCAAGGTCATCTTTGCTGATGCTAGCCTAGTCTACATGAAAGTTTATCTTTAATAAGGGAGAGGGAGTTGTGTGGCTAAATTTGTCACCAAATCTGATGACCTGAGTTCAATTTCTGGAAGCCACGCTCTGGAGAAAAAGAACTGACCCCTGTCAGTTGACCTGTGACCTCCTCATATGCTCCATGCCTTCCCCCCTCCCTTTTAAAAGTAAAGTAGTTTAAAAAAAAAAAAAAGGCTGAGCAAGAACAAACATGGGCCAAACAGATGAGGCAAGAAGTTCTTCCTCAGCCAGGCGGTGGTGGCACACACATTTAATCCCAGCACTCAGCAGGCAGAGGCAAAGGCAAGCAGATCTTTGTGAGTTCAAGGCCAGCCTGGTCTACAAGAGCTAGTTCCAGGACAGCTAGGGCTGTTACACAGAGAAACCATGTCTTGAAAAATCAAACAAACAAACAACAAAAAAGTTCTTTCTCTAAGGTCTTTTGGAGACTGTATCACTATTTGGAATAAGGTCTCAAGCCAGAACCTTCCCAGTGACGAGTGAGCCCCACATCTTTGCTGGCCTGCCTTCCACTGAAAGCCGTGATGCCCCTGCTCTTCTTGCTCAAGAAAGCCACTGGTTCCTGAGTGAGTCAGGGTCACTCAGTCCGGGACAGCTGTGGCTCGCCTTACACGAGCTAAATTGGGAACTGGAATGTCACACAGATGCCCCATGTCCCCCTGCCCCCACAGTAATATTAATCTCTCTGGGGAGTAAGGGACAAACAGTACTGCCTGCAGAGTGGACAAAGGGTGGTTTAGGGGAGCTAAAGCGACAAGTGCCTGGAGAGGCTTCTGAGCAAGGAGTGCAGACAGAAGAGTCTGGAAATAGCCAGAGGCGAGAGGAGCTGTTAGAGGAAGAGACAGGAGACATCACTCAAGAGGGAGCAATAGCAGGGATCCTAAGAATCCACAGTCTAGAGTTTGACAGGAAGGGGCGCACAGGCAGCGGGAAGGCCGGGAACAGGGCCACAGCCAAGGCAGGCACGAGAGCGCCGAGGGATGAACTTCACGGTGGGTTTCAAGCCGCTGCTCGGGGATGCACACAGCATGGACAACCTGGAGAAGCAGCTCATCTGCCCCATCTGCCTGGAGATGTTCTCCAAGCCCGTGGTGATCCTGCCCTGCCAGCACAACCTGTGCCGCAAGTGTGCCAACGATGTCTTCCAGGTGGGCCCTGGGATGGCTGGGAGGGCACGGGTGGCCGCAAGTGTGCCAACAATGTCTTCCAGGTGGGTCCCGGGACGGCTGGGAGGGCATGAGTGGGAGCTCCCACAGGTGGGAGGAGGCAAAGCTGCCCTGGCTGAGCCGCAGGAGAGTTGGGGTCCTAGGATCCCAGAGTAAGCATGAGTCAGCAGGTGCCCTGAGGCTGGCAAGCTCAGCCCATGTCCACAGCAGCTAGACAGTGGCATCTGAGGGGGACTGGCAGGAACTGCCAAGGAAGAGTGGTCCTGCCTGGGCTTTGTGGGAGTTTTACTGGATTTTGTTTACTTTGAGGCTTTGATTTTTTTTAAAACTGTAGAAGAGATCAATGAAATACTGAGGAACTAAAAAATAATAGGGTCAACAAGATGGTTAGTTGTTGAAGGCACTTACTACCAAACCTGACAACCTGAATTTGATCCCCAAAACATAACGTGGTAAAAGAGAGGACTCCTGAAAGCTGACCCCTGACCTCCATTTACGTGAGTGCACACACACACACCCTTAAAAATAAAAGCTGGGTATGGTGGTGTACACCTGCAATTCCAGCACTTAGGGGCCTGGGGCAGGAGGACTGTCATTATTTTGTTTTGTTTTTGAGACAAAAACAAAACCCTGGCTGTAGCCCTGGCTGTCCAGGAGCTCACTATGTAGAGCAGGCTGTCTTCGAACTCTTAGAGATCCTCCTGCCTCTGCCCCCCTGGTGCTGGGATTAGAGAGACATCACCACTGTGGCTTGACGATCAATTGTTATGATTTTTAGGCTAACCTGGTTTACACAGTGAATTCTGGACCAACCTACAAGACCCTGTCTCAAACAGAAAAGAAAGGAAAAAAACTAAAATTAAAAATAAAGCCATGAGAAGGCATATGCACAGAGCTCGTCTGTCCTTGATGGAGCTGGTTAGACACAGTGGCCCAGGGAAGCAGGAAGTCTCCCCAGTCTCACACCTGTGAGCCTTTCTGATCTGGTAAAGAGGCTCATGGACTAACTAACACTCAGGTGACTTATAGACAGACAGACAGAAAGCAGAAGCAGAGCGGTACTTCCCAGAAATGCCTATGTAGCTGAGGTCATGAGGCCGGGCATAGCTAAGTTATAAGTCACTGATATCAATCTGTCCACACATTTCAAAAATAAAAACAAAAAAGCCTGGCATGGCGATGCATGGCTGCAATCCCAGCCTTGGGAGATGGTAGCAGAATGAGCTAAGGTTGGCTTGGGCTATGAGACCCTGTCTAACCAACCAAATAAATGCAGATGCCAGAATTCCTGGTAAATTCATAGGCTTGCGTCCCTGCTCTGTGTCATTCGTAGAGGTTCGAGTAGGCTCTAGACCCGGTCAGAGGTCGGGGAGAGCGAAGGGACAGGACACAGGTGTGCAGAAGCGCCTGGGAAGAGCAGCACAAACTGCAGGCTAGCCTGGTCTGCAGAACAAGTATACCAGCATAAGCAGGGACTATACACAGCAAGACCCTGTCTCAAAAAGAAAAAAAAATGTGTAGGACTGGAGAGATGGCTCAGCAGCTAAGAACACTTGTTGCTCTCCCAAACAACTCAGGTTCAGTTCCCAGTCTCCACAAGGTAGCTCACAACCAGCTGTAACCCCAGTCCCAGAGGATCTGATCTCCCCCTCTAAACCCTTCCTGCATGGGCACCATGCATGCAGGCAAAATACACAAAAAATAAATTAAAAAATTAAAAGAATTATTCCTGCTTTTCACAGACTATAAGGAAATGAGTTGAGCAGAGTTTCCACCTTTTCCCTTCTCTCTTTGGTGCCGCAGTGAATCCTGGGCACTGTGTGCTAAACACGCACCCTACCATTGATCTATACAAGCTCCAACACAAACTATCCGTAAAAATACTAATGTGTATGTGTGCACGTGTGTGTGTGTGTGCACGTGCGTGCGTGTGTGTACATACAGGTGCCCACAGAAGCCAGGAGAGGGTGTCAGACTCCCTGGAGCTGCGGAGTTTGTGACGTGGGAGCTGGCACTCTGAAAGAGCAGCAAGTGCTCAAAATGGCTGGGCTGCCTCTCCACCCTCAACACAGCGGGTCTTACTTCACTGAGAATTTAGGCTCCTTGGTGTAGCAGGCTTTCTCGAACTGGCAGCCCCCAAATCATGACACAGAATCTCTTATTAGTTATGAATGCTCGGCCTTATGCTTATCCCACTAGCTCTTATAACTTAATTTTAACCTGTTTCTCTTCATCTACACTCTGCCTAGGGGCTTCTTACCTGTCTTTCATTCTGTATAGCCTACTATTCCTGCTTGTGTGCCTGGCCGGCAGTGGCTGCCTGGTTCTGGGTGTTTCCTCTTTTTTGATCTTTCTCAAGCCTAGATTCCTCCTCCTGCTTAGTCTCTCTGCTTGCCAGCTTCGCCTATCCCTCTACTGCCTAGCTATTGGCCATTTAGCTTTTTACCAGACCAACCGGGTGCTTTAGGCAGGCAACATGCAACAATGACACACCTTCACACAATTAAACAAATGCAGCATAAACAAAAGCAGCACACCTTTGCACAGTTAAAGTAATATTCCACAACACCTGGGGTTAGGATGTTTGAAGGCAATACTGGGCTATTAGGCCATCACAGTATGTCTAGATGCCCTGTCTGTCTTCTGCCCCTTTCACTAAGTAGCCAACACTCCAAAATCTCCTGCCACTCCCTGCACGTGCCATGGCACATGTGTGAAGAGCTTCCACTAAGTGAAGTCAGACTTGACAGGCAACTTTACCAACTGAGCCATCTCTCTGACCCCAAGGCAGCCCATTATTAGAACCCAAAATATGTGAAGTCAAAGAAACATCTGGAACACTAAGGAAAGTATTTGGTAAAAAGCAGCCAAGGGGCCAAATATGGTGGCACATGCCTTTGACCCCTGCACTCAGAAGTTGGAGACAGGTGGATCTCTTCTGAGTTTGAGACTGACCTAGTGAATTCCAGGCCTCCCAAGGCTATATATAGTGAGACCCTGTCTGAAAAGCAAGCAAACAAACTGGAGAATATTGATTTCCAAATGATAAGGTGTCTAGCACAGAGTCCAGGAATAGCCACTAGAGAGACTGCAGAGTGAGCGTGTGACCTTCCTTCTTCAAGGCACAGTGCTGATGCGTGAATGCATGTGAATACATGCGAATACATGTGAATACATGCGAATGCATGTGAATACATGCGAATACATGCGAATACATGCGAATGCATGTGAATACATGTGAATACACGTGAATGCATGTGAATGCATGCGAGTACATGTGAATACATATCTGGGCCCAGAGAGATCTAGGAAGGTTCTGGGACAAGCCCTGTGCAAAAGCAGATTTGGTGGCACACCTGTTGGTGCAGCTCAGGAGGCCAAAGTGAGAGGGTCACTTAATCCATCATTTAACACACCGAGATCCTGTCTTTACAGAAATGAGAAGTGGGGGATGTTCTTAGTGCCTGCCTAGTAAGCCCAGACCCCGGAGTTTAATCCCAGCACCAGGTAAACAGGGTGTGGCAGCTCACACCTGTAATCCCACACCCAGGAGGTGGAGGCATGACAAATTTGAGGCCAGCCTGGGTTACATGAGACCCTGTCTCAAAAACAGATGAACGAGACCCAAGCCTGTGTAGATTATTTGAGAGGTAACGTGGCCCGCAGGGCCCTGAGATGGTTCTGTAGGTCTGATGCAGAACAACCAGCTCTCCTCAGGGACGAGAGCGGACAGCTCGCTCCTCCAGGCTTTATTTGGGGAGGCCTGGGGGAGGCTGACCCAGTTACCCAGCGGCACCCGTGTCTATACATCTCAGCTCCGTCTGAAAGATGAGCATATTTCGTTTTTCACACATTGCCTCCACATTTTGACAACTCTAGGCATAATCAGATAGTCTGTTTTCTAAGTATGGCGACGGGAATAGGACTTTTAGTTCCTCCATCTTCAGATCTCTGAGGAGGAAAGCCTTCAGAACACTGCCTAGAAAGTTCGCAGTCGTGAACATGGTAACAGTGTAACACACTTAAATTTTTATGTGTACATTTTTTCAAAAACCTTGGAAGCTCATAGCATGAAGTTCATAGCATGGATCTGCCACTAACTTCAGATCTTAGATTCCCTTCACCAAACACAACCATTACCAGCTTCTCTGAGGATCTTTATAGAAATTTCCACACCTAGGCACACGCTTGCACATATAGACACACTTACACTACACCAAACACCTTTGTTCAATTCTTGTTTTGTTTTTAGTTTGGGTTTTGGTTTTTTGAGACAGGCTGTTTCTGTGTAGCCCTGGATGTTCTGGAACTCAATCTGTAGACCAGGTTAGCCTTTAACCCAGACTGTCGCCTGCCTCTGCCTCCCTAGTGCTGGGATTAAAGGCACCTGCCACCACAGCCCTGCTTTTTTTTTTTATTTGTTCCCTACATAGAAGACGCAGTATCTCTTCTGTTTTATTATTGCTATTATTTTAGCTTTTATATATATTATTTTGGGTGGGGCACATGTGTTGAAGTCAGAAGACAACACTGTATACTGCATAGTGTCAGTTCTTTTCTTCTATCTCCACTTGGGTTCTGGGAACCAAACTAGAGCCCCTAGGGCTGTGAGGCAAATGTCCCTCTAGTCCTGCTGGCTCCTCTTGAGACAAGGTCTTACTCTGGCCAATCCAAATCCAGGCTGGTCTTGAATTCAAGATCCTCCTACGGCAGCCTCCCAAGGGCCTGAGCACAGATGTAAGTCACCACACCAGCTGTTTTCTGTTTCAGAGAGCAGCACAAGGTCCATTGTTATGAGCAGACCACAGTCTCTTTAATCCACCCGCTAAAATGTTTGTCTGCATTCAGGAACTGTTGTCTGGTGTTTGTTGGAGGAATTGTGGTGGTTGCGTTAGGCTGGGGTGTATTCAGCTGATAAAGTGCTCACCCAGCACACACAAAACTCTGGACTTAATCCCTAACTCCACATTTGCAATCTCAACACACAGGGGAATCGAGGTCATTCTCTGCAATATTGCAATTTGGACGAGCTCCTGGGCTACGTGAGGCACTGTTTTTCAAAGGAAATTATGGATCCAGATTAAGGATTTGAGAAGACCATCTGTAATCTAATCCTGCCTCACCCAACACAAGTATCTTCATTTTTGCCTACTTTATCAACATTGCTTGAGACAGAATCTTACTATAGCATTAGTTAGCCTGGCACTCACTAGGTAGATGAAGCTGGTCTTGAATTCCTAACACTTTTCCTGCCTAAGTTTCCCCAGAGTTGTGATTACAGGTATTTACCGCGATGTCCAATTCATGTTTCCATATTACTTGATTATCTTCAAGCCCTCATCTCCCTATTATTTTACTTAGTTGCTGTTCTAATTCTATTTAAAGCTCTAATCCTCTTTTTCTCTAATAAGAAACAGAAAACTTCAAAATACAGCATTAGCCCCTCTAATCCTCTCCTTCCCCACACTCCCACCCACTCAGCCTCCAAAACTTTGGAGGAGAACAAAGCTGTTGATGTGGGAAACTGACATAAACATCTCCCCGTGTGCTTCTGTCTGTATTTGTAAACCCGGTTCTCATCCAAACTCCTTTCAAGCAAGCCTTCAGAGTATTTTGGTATCTGCCTCCGCTTTGCTGTGGGCACTTGTTTCTGAGAAGCAACCTGTTGTCATTTAGTAGAAAACCAGAAGGTACTGGAAGGAGGTTGCTGGAAGAGCCGTCTTCTTGGAGGAAGTCCAGGCAGGGAGGGCCTTACAGTGGGAACTGTCAGAAAAGAGACCTTCTGGACTGCAAGGCAGGCTGCTTTCCCGCTGGGCACCAAGCCCTGATTTTGATCCCCAGCATTGTAGAAACCAGGCATGGTGGTGTGATGGTTTGCACCTGCAGTTCCAGCGCTTGAGAGATAGAGGCAGGAGGATGAGAAATTTCACAAGTCACCCTTAGCTCTATGTAGTGAGTTCAAGGCCAGCCTGGGCTATATCAGACTGTGTATGCCTGTGTGTGTGTGTGTGTGTGTGTGTGTGTGTGTGTGTGTGTGTGTGAGAGAGAGAGAGAGAGAGAGAGACAGAGACAGAGACAGAGACAGAGACACAGAGCGAGAGAAGTACCAGAAGCCTGCTGTATTTTTGGCTCTTTGAGGCAGCGTTCTGCTATGTATTTCTGGCTGGACTTGCCTGGTATGTTCTATGTAGCTGAGACTGGTCTAGAACTGACTGCAATCCTCCTGCCTCAGCCTTCTAAGTGCTGTGCCTCAACCCCCAGCTGAACACCAGGGCTTCTCCAGCCCACCTTTACCCGGTCTCCTTTTGGAGAATCTGATTTGTTGCAAGGCCGTGCTACAGTGACCTTGCTTGGGTTTGGGATTTTAATTCCCCAGGGAACAAAACTCCACTGCTGAGACATCCCACCCTTCATTAGTTCTCACATCTTTAGTGTGTGTGTGTGTGCGTGTGTGCGCGTGCGTGTGTGCGCGTGTGTGTGTGTGTGCATGTGTGTGTGCGTGTGCACGTGTGCAAGTTCTGCTGGTGCGTAAGCATGGCTATGCAGAGGACAGAGGTTGACATCAGATGTCCCCACTGGCCATCTCTCATCCCTGCCCAGCACTAGTTACATATCTGGCACCACGGGCATCTCTTACATGGGTACTCAGGATCTGAACTCATGTCCTCATGCCTGAGTGGCAAGCTATTTATCTGGTGACTCAGCTCCGTAGTTCCCAGCTGTTTAAACTAGTAAGAACACCTCTTGTAACTTTAATAATCTGCTTTTAAAAATTCAAAATGAAAATAAGCCAGTTAGTGGTACACATTTAACCCCAGCACTCAGGAGGCAGAACCAGGCAGAATCTCTGAATTCAAGGCCAGCCTAGTCCACAGAGTAAGTTCTAGAACAGTCAGGGATACACACAGAGAAACCCTGTTTTGAACTCTCCACCAAGAAGTTTTACAATGATTATGAATGATCATCTCTCTTATACACCTATGAGCACATGTTCATGCATGCGCACGCGCACGCGAGCGCGCGCACACACACACACACACACACACACACACACACACGGATGCGTGTAACCCAGGCTAGCCTCAAACTTGCTATGTAGCTGAGACTGGCTTTGAACTCTTGACTCTCCCTTCTTTGTCTCCCAAATTTTAGGTCACAAGCAGGAGTCACCATGCTTGGTGTGGATGACCACTTTTAAGGCCTTCCTAGTCCACCAGAGTCCTCCCTCAACCCATTCCTCTTGGCCTCTTAGTCTCTGTTTCCACAGAGGGGCTTATTTTCCACCTCCAGGGCGGGCCATGTGTATCCTAGTCTCTCTCAGCCAGCATTTTAGCTTGTAGTAAAATCTGGATTCTTCCACAGCTGGGCTACTTTCATCAGATGTCTTCTGCCAATTGTGTTCCTGTACTTTCTCCAGTTACGACCTAGGGTCTGGTTCACAAACTTTACAAGGCCCTCAGGTCTGCAGTGGTAGCTCATCCAGGGCCCATATTAGCATTCCCTGGCTAGCTGGGGAAGAGGACGGGCCCTGTGAGATACGTACACATTTGTCAGAGTGACTTCAGTACAGAGCTCCTCTAGATAGATGACAAAGGGACTAGAAGAATCACGCAACCCTCAAGAGAAAGTTCTGAACATGGTTGGTCAAAGCCTTGAGCAAGGGCCGAGAATTAAATTCCCTTTACTTGTTCCATTCTTTGACACAGGGTCTCCTGTGTTCCAGGATGGCCTTGAACACAAAATGTGGTGGAGAATGACCTTGAACATCTCATCCTCCCAAGTGCTGGTCCAGGCGTGTACCTGCCAACCACACCCAGTTCATCCGACGCTGGAGATCAAACCCAGCCCTTGTGCATGCTAGGCAGATGCTGCCAACTGAGACACATCCCAGACCACTTGCTCCTTTCTCTTTGTTGTCTGTGGTGCTGAGGATGGAACACCATAAGCATCACTGCCCCACCAGCCCTGTCCATGTCATTTTCACCTTCACAGTGGAGAAAGAACAGTTATTTCACGCCCCGGGGCTCTGTGCAGTCATTATTTTACCTCATGTTCATTTAGTACTTTACAATTGATTGGTTACCTTCACAAACAAGATTCTGTAGAGTGGGATCATGGCTGTCATACAGGCGAGCACACGGAATACAAATTACAGTCACACAAGGAGACAGGGCAGGGACATCCACCTAGGTGTTTCCTGGAGTGATGGCATTTCCTTCACACATCACACGGTTAGCACATGAAATTGTGCTTCATGGGGCTGACTCCGAAAAGGACTTTTTTGTTGTTGTTTTGTTTTTCAAGACAGGGTTTCTCTGTAGCTTTGGGGCCTGTACTGGAATTCACTCTGTAGCCCAGGCTGGCCTTGAACTCACTGAGACCTGCCTCTACCTCTGCCTCCTGAGATTAAAGGCCTGCCCACCACCACATTTAAGGGACATTTAAGGGAAGAATAAGACAGTTATGTGACATGACCGGGCAGGATACATGACCGAGCAGGATACATGACCGAGCATGCAATCAGTTTCCTGAAGCAGCGAGGTAAGCAGGAGCAGGGGAACAGATTTGGCTAACTGAATATTAATTAGGTGGAGAGATCTTAGCCCAGAATAGACATTTCCATCTTTTTGAAGACTTCTTAAGGTTTCCACCAATACCCTAGAATCTGTTATTCCTATTTGTGATGACAATGTTTAGGGGCCTGCATTCAGGGCAGAAGTAATTTTCTTTTCCTCCTGTGGATCCAACTGTAAAGCCCTGACAAAGGGCCAAAAAGCTTGTGGTTTCTTTTATTTTCTCTCTCTTTTATTTTCTCTCTCTCTCTCTCTCTCTCTCTCTCTCTCTCTCTCTCTCTCTCTCTCTCTCATTTGAAACAAAGTCTCACCATGTAGCATTGCCGAGCTTGGAGGTTGGCCTCAAACTCAGAGATCCTCCTGCCTCTGACACCAAAGTGCTGGGTTTAAAGTCATGAGCCACCACACTAGCTATGGTTCTATTCTAAAACCAATGTTTTGTCAGGTGATTCCCAGCCCCGGGGAGGCAGAGACAGGTGGATCTGTGAGTTTGAAGTCAGCCTGGTTTACAAAGTCTCAGGACAGCCAAGGCTACACGGAGACCCCATCTCAAAGCCACCAAAAACAAACGAACAAGCCATGAAATCAGCAGAGGGCCTAATACCGCAAAGAGAAGTTATCCAAGGGAAACACATGAAAACAGCTGATTTCTGTGGTGAAGCACCGGTGCCGTTTGAGCTGCTGTGGTTTGTAGTACGGCTTTGCTGTTGGGGCAGACACTCAGTGAAAGTGAAGATGCCATCATGTCTGAGTTCACAGACTCCCTGAACTCTCTTCATGGATCTTGCCGAGTCTGTGACCCTCGGGTGAGTCCTATGCCTGGAGCACAGCATCTTCCCAGTCACCCAAGTCTACAACCCCAGAATCTCCCACCTCCCTCCTCTCCCCAGACTCTGGTCAGTCCAAATCCCACCTCTCAGTCATGACTTTTCTTAGATTGCTGCCACCAACATCCCGTGACCTGGCCTTGACTGTGCCGCTCACCCATTCACCTCCTATCCGACCCTTGCCTTTGCCCATCCATGTTAACTCTAAGTTCAGACATTCTCCCTGTCCGCTCCCAGTCTAGAAACCCAGCCCAGGAAATCAAGTTTAGATCCTCACAGATTCAAAAGCCTTCGAGGGTGACCCCCACCTTTCCAGCTTCTCCCTGCCCCCACCCTCGGCTCCTGCAGTCCCTCCCTCCCCCGAAGCCCTTTCCAGACCCTCCTTCTTGGCTGCTTGTCTACCCTGACTTCAAGCCCTCCTCAAGTGGCACCGGTCTCACAAACCTCACTTTGCTGGTTCTTCTTTACTGTGGCCCTCTAGCGCCCTCTTTTGTTCTGTTCGATCCGTTTCTCCAAACCCCAGAGTTCTTGTAAAAAATTTGGGACTGATAAAGAAGCTGGGTGTGGTGGTATACCCAACAGCTAAGCCAGCATGTGGAAGGTGGAGGCAGGAGGATCACGAATTCAAAGTCATTTTCAGCTACACAATGGAGTTTGAGGCCAGCCTGGGTTACTGTCTTAAAAAGAAAAAAAAAGGCTAGTTACTGTGGTACCCACTTTTAATCTCAGAGAAAAAGAAAGATAAAGATGGGTGGTGGTGGGACCTGCCTTTACCCCAGCACTCAGCAGGCAGAGGCAGGTGGATTCAGTGAATTCAAGGCCAACCTGGTCTACAAAGTGAGTTCCAGGGCAGCCACAGTTGTTACACAGAGAAACCCTGTCTTGGAAAAAAAGAAAAAAGAAGTAAAAAGGGAGGAGGGAAAAAAAGGCGGGAGGTGCCACCACCCAGAATGCATCGCTGTTGCCTGGAAAATACTGCTGGGGTTACAAGCATGCGCCACTATGCCCCGCGCTTTTGTGAGTTCTGGGTTTTGAACTCAGATCCCCATGCTTGTGAGGCAAGCATTTTACCAACTGGGCTATCTCAGAGCATGCATGCATATATGCATGCGTGCACACTCACACACACAAACACACACACACCCCCTTTTGTAGAGTAGGTCTCTTACAGCCCAGGCTGACCTTGGTCCTCGGCCTCACAAGTCAGGTGTGCAGCAACGTGGCCAGGTTTGTCCACTGTCTTTACAAAAGGCTCTTGGGGATTAGACTAGACTCAACAACATCCGGGAAGCCTAGAGAGCCTGTGTTTGACCACAGCTGGCCCTCAGCACCGGGTAGAATGCTAACAGTGAGTCTCATGTGTCTGAGTGTCAAGAAGAGGAAGAGTAAAGAGGGAGAGTAGCAAGTTTTGTTGGCGGCCTGTAGCATAGCTGCTCTGTGCTCTGGAAACAGTTCCCGGAAGATTTCACGTCAGTTAGGCTGGTCTCTTCTTAACCACCGCTCATTTCTTAGCTCCAGCCGACCAGCATCGAGTATCCCAGCAAACAAGTTTTGCTTTAGTAGTCCTGGTATCTTGTTAACCACAGCTGATTCTTCAGCCCCAGGTAATTAGAACCACGGGATCTTAATTGGGAAAAAAAAGTGCCCCTGAGAGTCTTTAAACGTCACAAGCCAGGCCTCCATCCTCTGCCCTGCTCTCAACATCTTACCTTCCAAGCTCCTAAGGAACGTCCCACTGAGCTCTGAACACTCCAAAGTCCTTCCACAGACCTCCCCAAGTCATGGCCGGGTCAGTCCCAGCAACACCCCACTGCACTGGTACCAACTTGTCTTAGCCAGGGTCCCTACTGCTGTGACAAGACACCATGACCAAAGAGCAAGCTGGGGAGGACAGGGTTTATGTGGCTTACACTTCCTCATGTTCATCACTGAAGAAAGTCAGGACAGGAACTCAAACAGGGCAGAGGCTATGAAGGGGGAGCTTACTGGCTTGCTCCTCATGACTTGCTCAGTCTGCTTTCTTAGAGAACCCAAGACCACCAGGCCAGGGATGGCACCACCCACAGTGGTCTGGGCCCTCTTCTGTTGATCACTAAATGAGAAAATGCCTTACAGCTGGATCTCGAGGAGGCATTTCCTTAGCTGACGCTCCTTACTCTGGTGACCCTAGCTTGTGTCAAGTCGACACACAAAACCACCCAATACAACTGACCCCTTGACATCCGGACACACAAACACACAAATACATCAATATTAAGCCACAACCATTCTTTTTTTTTTTTTGCTTTTTTTTTTTGCTTTTTCGAGACAGGGTTTCTCTGTGGTTTTGGTTCCTGTCCTGGAACTAGCTC
>NW_004949204.1:856782-862151 GCF_000317375.1 Microtus ochrogaster
CGCCCGGCAACCATTCCTTTCTTATTCATCCTCAAGATGTTAAATAACTTTAAAAGTACCACAGTCTTTACATATTCAAACACATTACAATTTCAGTTCCTTCAAAATGATCAATCTCTTTTAAAATCTAGTCTTTTAAAATTCAAGTGTCTCATTTGCGAGCTTCAGTTAAATACTTTCTTACTTCAAGAGGGAAAAATCAGAATCCCAGTACTTGAGAGGCAGAGGCAGGTGGATCTCTGTGAATTTGAAGCCAGCCTGGTCTACAGAATGAGTTCCAGGACAGACAAAGCTCCATAGTGAGACAGTTTCAATTTTTTTTTTAATAAAATAAAATATCTTTGTGGAAACATCAGGTAAGGGGGTTACAGTTAAGTTGTGAAATCTGTCACGTGCGCTGGGTGTTATTGGATGACATCTTTAATTTGGGGAGGTAGTGGAAGCCCGTGGTATGCCTGTACATCACAAAAGGAATTTGCCCAGTAGCCACAGGGATGGATATTAGGTCGAATGCAACAGTGAGAGGTGGACGGCCGTGCAGAGCAGCGGACGGCCGTGCAGAGCAGTGGACGGCTGTACAGAGAACTACAATCAGCCCAAGATGACTGGGCTGCAGACCTGCAACACTGCAATGTCCCAGCTCCCCACAGCCATGGAATATTGGATATTGCCTTACCCTCTGAGGGTCCCGCCTGTCCCATCCTCCAGTTGGTATACAAGGACTCTACTAGAAACCCCCTGGAGATATGCCAAGTCAAGGGGTTTACTGTTTCCTTTGTTCTATGAGCTCATGATTCTCTAGCTCAGTGGCTCTCAACCTTCCTAACGCTGCGACCCTTTAATACGGTTCCTCATGTTGTGGTGACCCAACCATATCATTATTGTTGCTACTTCATAACTAATTTCACTACTATTATAAATAAAATGTAAATATCTATGTTTTCCAATGGTCTTAGGTGGCCCCTGTGAAAGGGCCATTCAGTTCCCAAAGGGATCGCGACCCAGAGGTTGAGAACCACTGCTCTAGCTGATCAGGTTGGGATTTTTACTGTAAACAACTGGCTTTAAGGGCTGGGGTATGTAACTCAATGATAAAATACTTAATATTCGAAAAGCCTTGGGCTAGACCACTAGGAGCAAGCACGCCCATGCCTCAAGTGAGCAGTAACTTAGGGAGGAAAGTGCAAGCCGGAAGGGCCATCTGGGATTGCCCCCTGAGACTCTTGCTCCTTGACCTCCTTGCCTTTTCAATGGGTGTCTACTACATCCTGACTCCACACGGCCCTTCTGCACAAATCTACACTCCAAATAGGAGAAAAGGAAAAATGGAAAAGAGAGGGCGCGGCTCCTTCCCAACGCGGCACAAAACCTTTGTACCTACTGCTCCAGAGCACGGTCACCTGCCACACCCCACCAGGTGGGGCCTGGAGACTTTATACGACAGGTCTTGCCAACTCAGACCATCTGTTTCTGAAGAAAGGAACGCAGGAGCATCCCTGCCAGTTGTTCACCTCTGCTTCTCGACAAAAATGTTTTATGTAAACCGGGCGATGGTGGCACACACCTTTAATCCCAGCACTCGGGAGGCAGAGGCAGGCGGATCTTTGTAAGTTCAAGGCCAGCCTGGTCTACAAGAGCTAGTTCCAGGACAGGCTCCAAAGCTACAGAGAAACCCTGTATTGAAAAACAAAACAAGGGGGCTGGAGAGATGGCTCAGAGGTTAAGAGCACTGGCTATTCTTCCAGAGGTCCTGAGTTTAATTCCTAGCAACCACATGGTGGCTCACAACCGTCTGTAATGAGATCTGATACCCTCTTCTGACCTTCAGGCATACATGCAGACAGACCACTGTATACATAATAAATAAATAAAGATTTTTTTAAAAAAAAAAACAAAACAAGATTTAAAAATGCTATATATATATATATTTCTTACGTTTATTTACTTACTTACGTGGGTGAGTGAATGACACAGTGGGCGTGGGTGTGGGTGTCAAGAGCAACTGTGGAATAGGGAGTCTCTCCTACAACATGGGTTCCATGAGTTCTTAGCCCAATCCCATGAGCCTTTACAGTAGTCAGCTTGGCTTCTGTATTTCAAGCCAAATTCAGGGAGAGAACCCTTGATTGGTTGCATCGGGTCAGGTGATCACCATCAGTCAGCTCTGTGGTAGCAGGATACCCCTTTATAAAGGGTCGCCTGGAGCACATCTCTAAGAAACACGGTGTAAGGGCCTCACTAGGCCTTCATTGCGACGTCCCTGTAACTGCTCTAGCCTTCGCATAACGTCAGATGCAAAGTGAGCAATCCCATGCAGCCTGTAACTTTACCGAGGCTGAATACTGGATAGATTTCAGAAGAAAGCATTGTCAAGGGCTGTGCAAGGGTCTATGTGGCCTGACTCACAGTACCGGAAGCAACTTCCCACAATTATCCAGCTAATTGTAGTTTCTTTTTTTTCTTTTTGTTTTGTTTTTTTTGTTTTTGAGACAGGTTGTCTGAACATGGTTATCCTCCCATGTAGATCCACCTAGAATGAAGGCATGCATTGCTGTGTCCAGCCTTCCTTTCCTTTCCTTTCCTTTCCTTTCCTTTCCTTTCCTTTCCTTTCCTTTCCTTTCCTTTCCTTTCTTTTCTTTTCTTTTTTAGACAGGGCCTCATGCACCCCGGGCTGGCCTTGGGTGATCTCAAAGGACGGCTCAAACTTTCATTGGCTCAGATCCTCCTGCCTCCACCTCCCAGCTGTACCGCTATGCCCTGTTTATATAGTGCTATAGATCAAACCTAGACGAGCATTCTCCAGCTGAGCCACATCCCAGACCCTGGTCACAATTTCTTTACCCCACTCTTCAGCACCTGGTGTGTGTGCCTCTGCCCAGGACTAGAGAGAAGCTCTCTCAATGCCCAGTATATTATCCCAGCATCAGAGAGGTGTGGGCAGGTACATAGACATTCAAGACCAGTTTTGTGACTACACAAGACCATGGAGAGAGAGAGGGAGGGAAGGAGGGAGAGAGAGAGAGAGAGAGAAAGAGAGAGAGAGAGAGAGAGAGAGAGAGAGAAGATGGTAATGGGGAAGACACATCTATAATCCCATTCAAGGTCATCTTCCATTATACACCGAGTTTGAGATAACCTTACAAGATCTTGCGAAACACTCACACACACACACATGCACAAACATTAACAACAACAAACACACACACACACAAAACACCTTACATATGGCCCATAGGGGTCCAAGCTGGAGGACACTGGTGATGCTGTCAGCCCCTTGTCTGTGTCAGCGTTCTGCCAAAGCTCCATGCTGGACCCCACTGAAAACCAATACTGCTCAGGCCTTGGCCAAAGCGAGGTTCTGCATGCAGGACACTCAAGGTGCTGGGCTGAGGAATGAAGCAGAGACAGGCAGGAAGCCATCTTAGTCACCTGTCAGACTGCTCCTGGGGGACATCAGATGCAGAGAAGAACTAATGCCTCCTCCTTACCACTCGTGCGCCCACCACTTCCCTCATGCCTCACTATACTTCTGTTGTCTCCTGTCCTCGCAGGCCTCTAACCCTCTGTGGCAATCCCGGGGCTCCACAACTGTCTCTTCGGGCGGTCGCTTCCGCTGCCCATCTTGCAGGCACGAGGTTGTCCTGGACCGGCATGGGGTCTATGGCCTGCAGCGGAACCTCCTGGTGGAGAACATTATTGACATCTACAAGCAGGAATCCTCCCGGTGAGATGTCTGGCTACTGGCCTCTCTGGAGGGAAGAGCCTGCACCGTCAGGGATTAGAGGGGCTGTTTAGTCAGGGTTACCACTGCTGTGATGAAACACCATGACCAGAAACCACGTGGGAAGAAAATGGTTTATTTGGCTTATGCTCCCACATCATAGTCTATCGCGGAAGGATGTCAGGACAGGAAGTCAAACAGGGCGGGAACCTGGAGGCAGGAGCAGATGCAGAGGCCATGGAGGGTGCTGCTTACTGGCTTGCTTCTCGTGGCTTGCTCACCCTACTTTCTTATAGGAACCAAGGACCAGCAGCCCAGGGATGGCCCCACCCACAATGGGCTGGGCCCTCCTCCATTAACCACCAATTCAGAAAGTGCCCCACAGGCTTGTCTGCAGCCCCATTTTATGGAAACATTTTTTAATTGGGGTTTCTTCCTCACAGATGACTTTAGCTGCATCAAATTGACTTAAAACTATCCAGCATAGGGAGGGGGCTGTTGATGGGAGACAGGGACACACACACAATGGGGAAAGAAGAGGAGGGGATTGGGTTCCTACCCAGGGAGGCCTGATTTTGTCTTTTTTTTTTTTTTTTTTTTTTTGGTTTTTCGAGACAGGGTTTCCCTGTGTAACAGTCCTAGGTGTCCTAGAACAAGCTCTTATAGACCAGGCCGGCCTCAAACTCACAGGGAATCACCTGCCTCTGCCTCCCAGGTGCTGGGATTAAAGGCATGTGTGCACCACCACTGCCTGGCTTTGTCTTTGGAGTCAAATGTTCAATCTCACTCCCTCTGGTCTGTGACCAAAGCCCACCCCAAAGTTCTTGACCTCACCAGCTCCCACGACTTCCTGTCCTGCAGGGCCTCTTTGTCCCCTGCAATAGACTCTTCTTGGGCCCAGTCTTCCTTGGAGGCTCTTTGCTTCCCCAGTGCCAGTCACAGCCTGGCTCCCTGACAATTGCTACTCCCTTGTCCATGGTCCTCAGGCCGCTGCACTCCAAGGCTGAGCAGCACCTCATGTGTGAGGAGCATGAGGATGAGAAGATCAACATCTACTGCCTGAGCTGCGAGGTGCCCACCTGCTCTCTCTGCAAGGTCTTCGGGGCCCACAAGGACTGTGAGGTGGCCCCTCTGCCCACCATTTACAAACGCCAGAAGGTATCTGGCCAGGGAGGGACTCGGGAAGGGGGTTTAGGATAGGGCAGTTCTCACTCTGCTCAGGTGAAGTCTAGCAGATCAGGGCCGAAGCCATGCGTCTACTCGAGTCTGCGCCCAACCTTAAGGAGTCACCTGACCTCCCTGGTCCTGACGTCCTTCACTTGTCTGACAGGGTGAATGTTACGGTTGCCGTCACCACAGCCTTAGCTAAAGTGTGGCAGCAGCCACGGCAACACAGAGGACTGCATACCCTCAGGGGTCTTTAGGCAAGCCTTTAGCTTCTCCATAGCTGTCATTTTACAATCAGATTGGTTGGGACATGAAAAGAAAGTGGGGGGGGAGGACAGGGTCAGAGAGCCACTGTAAACAGAATAGATATCCTTTCTCAGATGACCATGCTGGCTAGAGTCAGGTGGTTATATCATGAAACCTGCCGAAGGTATGTGGGGAGGGATGCCTTTTAAGACTCCTAACAGCCGGGCAGTGGTGG
>NW_004949204.1:862251-872514 GCF_000317375.1 Microtus ochrogaster
GGTCTACAGGGCTAGTTCCAGGACAGGCTCCAAAGCCACAGAGAAACCCTGTCTCGAAAAACCAAAAAACAAAAAACAAACAAACAAAAAAAAGACTCCTAACACCTCAGCTCATGTGGGAATCCCAGGCGATCAAAGCAGTCAACTGTATTGCCTGGTTTTTGACAGAAAGAGATGCAAACACTAAGCTGGACGAAAATCCCTTCAGTGTAGACCCTTAGGCTGACCTTAGATTCCTACCAACCAACCAGTCATTCACAGCTGAAGACATACAGGCATGGACTGTGAGCACAGTGAGCAGAGCAATGACAGTTCAGACCCCGGGCTGCTGAGAGCTGCTGCAGCAGTGCCTTGACCAGAGGCCATAGAACAAACAGCAGATGGTCACTGATAGTTCAGGTGTCCACCCACCAGATGAGTCAGACTCATGGAGAAAACCTCATCAAGGCTTACGGGGCCACAGACTCTGAAAACTGGCTGCTTCTGTCTGTAATTTTTCTCCTGTGCCTATATTCCCTCCCTAAAAACAGCTGTGGGTATTTTCTCCACTGCCTGTGCTTATCTCGTGTGTATTCCGGCTACTGGGCACACTTATAGCTGTGGATGGTCAGGAAGATGATGTCTGTTTAAGTGTGTGCACAAGTTTGATGAATAGAAATAATACTAGGATCCTTCATGGCCCAGACTGATACAGGAAAACTGCATTGTTCTCAGTTACAAAGACAGCCTTTCACACACCATCAGCTGATTTTAGACCTCAAAACAAATTCAAAACAGACTAATTGCTCGTGCAAAATATGCACACAGGCAAGTTACCAGGTGTCTGTTGACCTAAAGTCAGTCTGATAACATTAAGACACAAGTCCCCACAGTAACTGACTTTCTGCATGGACTCCTAAACCTCACTCTTATGATGCGAGGTTCAAGTTTCAGCCAACTGTTTATTGCTTAGGTCCCGAATTTCAATGTTAATCTCCATGATGTCTCTCAGGCTACATGCAGACAGACCGTGCCTCTTGCCTACACAGTTGAGTGTGGCCATGGTTACTCATTTCCAGCTGGTCAGTGTGACATTCTAAGCCTGAGAGAAACCACACGATTCCTTGTGTATCAGAATGGTTGTGTCTCAGCTGTTTACTCAAGAAATGCTATGTGACCCTGAGAGTGTAATTTACATATTGTCCAGAGTTTGTTCTAAGAGGAAGTGCGCGAGTGTGTGAGTGAGTGTGTGAGTGTGTGAGTGAGTGTGTGAGTGAGTGTGTGAGTGAGTGTGTGTGTGAGTGAGTGTGTGAGTGAGTGTGTGAGTGAGTGTGTGAGTGAGTGTGAATGGAGGTGTGTGAGTTAGTATGTGAGTGGTGTGTGAGTGTGTGTGAGTGAGTGTGTGAGTGAGTGTGTGAGTGTGTGAGTGAGTGTGTGAGTGTGTGAGTGTGTGAGTGGGTGTGTGAGTGAGTGTGTGAGTGAGTGTGTGAGTGAGTGTGTGTGAGTGTGTGTGTGAGTGAGTGTGTGAGTGTGTGAGTGAGTGAGTGTGTGAGTGAGTGAGTGTGTGAGTGAGTATGTGAGTGGTGTGTGAGTGAGTGTGAATGGAGGTGTGTGAGTTAGTATGTGAGTGGTGTGTGAGTGAGTGTGTGAGTGAGTGTGTGAGTTAGTATGTGAGTGGTTGTGAGTGAGTGTGTGAGTGAGTGTGTGAGTGTGTGTGAGTGAGTGTGTGAGTGAGTGTGTGAGTGTGTGAGTGAGTGTGTAAATGGAGGTGTGTGAGTTAGTATGTGAGTGGAGGGAGTGTGTTGTGAGTTGAGGTGTGTGAGTGTGTGAATGGTTTGTGTGAGTGAGTGAGTGTGTGAGTGTGTGTGAGAGTGGAGGTGTGTGTGAATTGAGAGATATAAAGGAGAAATGTAGCAGTGTGTGAAGAAATGTCAGAGTAGAGAGAAGTGTATATAGAAGAGGGATGTGTGAAGAACGAGATGTAGCTGTATGTAAAGAGATAGAACTCTGTAGAGAGTGTCAAGAAAGCGATTATTCAAGATGAAGTAAAAGAGGAAGTTACCCTCAGGAGAGTCTGTGCTTCTTCCTTTTTTCTTAAATTACCATCAGAATGTGTAAATTCTTCCCTAAGACCCTCAGATGGATAGGAATTTTCTCTATGCCCCACTACTCTGAAGGCATTCTTTCTGCAGCCCTGGGTGAGGTCCTGGGAGCTGGCATCTCGGGCTGCGATACTTGGGGAATTCAGATGCTGGAATTATTGAAATCCACTGTGCACACAATGTTTTTAGAAGGTGGAATAATGCCAGGCATGGTTGAGCACTGCAGTTACAGCACTTAGGATACGGAGGCAGGAGGATCTCTAGTATGAGGCCAGCCTAAGCTACATAAGGAGTTTCAAGCCAGCCTGGACTATATAAGGAGACCCTGTTGTTAAAGAAAAATAAAGATGAAATAAGATAACAGCAAAAAGTAGGATTGGAGATGAACAAAATCTTGCCTAGCACAAAATCTTGGATAGGTTTCCAGAACTGAAAACATGTAAAATGACCATACAACAGCTGTTGTGGTGTACACTGCAACCCCAGCTACTAGGGAGGCTGGGGCTAGAGGATCATAAATTCAAAGCCAGTTTAGACAATATAGAAAGGTCCAATCCAAGAAAAACAAACCAAAAACAGACAGGAAAATAGATTTGACAAGGAACAAAGTAGAGTCTTTAGAAATCAACAACTCTTGAAAAACCAGTGAATGGATCAAGTGATGGATCTCTCAGAAGAATGCACGAGAAGAGTGCAAACAGCACACCAACCCAGAATGCTCCGGGAGGTCAAAGATGAGTATGTCTAACGTGATCCTACCTGACTCGCAGAATGGCAGGAATAGAAGGGAGGCAGTGTTAATTGAATGGGTAGCCCTAAGTATTTTTTAGAATTAATGGCTACTGATAAAGCACCTAGGACAGTCTGGTATATAGTGGGTGATTAGAGAATGTCACGTGTCTTCACATTTGGGGGTGGGGGACTTCTAGAACCCACAGAACGTGCTCCCAAACTTCTAGATCTTTGTAGATGTCCTTGAATGGGTGAGGTGGGGACAGTCCCATGGGATAAGAGGGAAGCCGCTGCTGGAGGGAGCTTCCAGCTCTAAGAGCTGGCCCATGTGTGTGACAGAGTGAGCTGAGCGATGGCATCGCGATGCTGGTGGCAGGCAATGACCGCGTGCAAGCAGTGATCACGCAGATGGAGGAGGTGTGCCAGACCATTGAGGTGAGCCTGGGCTCGGAGGACAAAGGGGACAGAATAGTCCATAGTCCGAGGGGTGGAGGTAGAATAAGCACAAGTTTCAGGCCAGCCTGGACGACTTATGGAGATCCTAGTTATAAATAAATAAACAATAAATAAATAAGCAAGCACGCAGGGTGTAGTAGCCCAAGACAATAATGACAGCACCCTGAGGCTGAGGCAGGAGGATTTCTCATCAAAGGCCCACTTGACCCATACCAAAAATAAGTGAGTGGGGCTGGAGAGATGGCCCAGGGGTTAAGAGAAAGAACTGCCATTGCAGAGGACCAGAGTTCAGTTCCCAGCACCCACACTGCAGGTTTCAAAACTGCCTATAACTCAGCTCCAGGGGAATTCAATTCCTCTGGCCTCCATGGGCACACACACACCACGCTCATATACTTAATTGAAAATAATACAACTAAAATTGTGGAAATAAATAAATATTAAGATAAAAGAGGCTGGGAGGTGAGAGTAATCAGATTATATACACACAGATTATATACATATATATATGAAATTGTCAATGAATACATTTAATTAAAATTATGTGGTGAGAAATAATTATATGCCCTTATTATATCATATTAACTAAATATATTTGAATATTGAGACAGTATTTCCAGTCAATGAATTTTAGAAATTTAGATTCCTTGTTTTCTTTTCAATTATGTGTATTTGTGTGTGTACAGGCATGTGAACATGGCTGTTAGTGCCCGCAGAGGCCAGAAGAGCTTGTTGGATCTCTTGGGGTTACAGTTAGTTGTGAACCTTCTGGCATGGCTATAGGAACAGAACTCAGGACCTCTGCAAGAGCAGAAACACTAACAGCTGGAGCTACCTCTCCAGCTCTCTAACCAATGTCTGTATTTAAAAATAGAGCTTAATTTCATAGCAGAGCAAAAAATTAAAAATATAAAACTCAAATAGTCTTTTAAAATAATGCTGATAGTAACTCATTTTATTTCCTTTATGAAGTAAGTAGCAATTAATGCAAAGCCAAGCCAGGGCCAGTGACATACATGGCTCCCAGAAATAGTTTTGAAATATGTTGTCGTCATTGTTAATTGAAAAGATCTGAGCTGGATTCTGTGCGTGGAAGGAAGTCACACCTTCCTTCTGGACTTTCCTTGAGTTCTGTTTAAGGGATGGAGAGGGATAAAATACCCTGCCAGCCGCTATCTCCTTCAGGCTTGCTCTAATCTTTCAGGACAACAGTCGCAGGCAGAAGCAACTGTTAAACCAGAGGTTTGAGACCCTGTGCGCGGTGCTGGAGGAGCGCAAGGGCGAGCTGCTGCAAGCGCTGGCCCGGGAGCAGGAGGAGAAGCTGCAGCGCGTGCGAGGCCTCATCCGTCAGTACGGAGACCACTTGGAGGTTTCCTCTAAGCTGGTGGAGACCGCCATCCAATCCATGGAGGAGCCGCAGATGGCTCTCTACCTCCAGGTGGGCGGAGAGGGAGGGAGGCAGGCTCCCAGGGTGGCGGGAATCAGGGCCTGGGTAGCCGGGTCAAGTCTTACCTGCGGTAATTTCTTGTCACCACGACCTGGGAAAAGTCACCCTTCTACACGCGCGCGCGCTCTCTCTCTCTCTCTCTCTCTTCTTAACGAATTGGGATGTACGCCCCTACCTACCCCGCAGGACTGGTGAGAATCAGAAATGGGGCTTTGCCGGGGCTGGCGCAGCGCTCACCTTCGCCCTCCTTTTCTCCCCTGCAGCAGGCCAAGGAGCTGATCAACAAGTGAGTGGTCTGCGCGGTGGGAAAGGAAGGGACCCTATGGCTTCCTTCCATCTAATCTGGGGAGGGGCTTGAGGAAGTGGAGGAGTCCCTCTGCTGAGCCCTGTGGCCATCACAGGGTCGGGGCAATGTCGAAGGTGGAGCTGGCAGGACGGCCGGAGCCAGGCTATGAGAGCATGGAACAATTCTCTGTGAGCGTGGAGCACGTGGCCGAAATGCTGCGGACCATCGACTTCCAGCCGGGTGAGGGAGCTGCGGGAGTTTAGACCCGCCGTAAGGGTATGAGGTGGGCGCTCCAACCAGGGGAACAGGAGCTCCACATCACCAGCCCTGCCTTCCACCTAGGCGCCGCAGGGGATGAAGAGGATGACGAGGTGGCTTTAGACGGGGACGAGAGCAACGCAGGGCTGGAGGAGGAGCGGCTGGACGGGCCAGAAGGTGAGAGAGTAGGACGAGGGCTTTGGGGTGAGGAGTGGTTAGTCTCTGGCTATTGCCTCCCTAGCGGCACCAGGACGCTCTCCTGCACCAGTGACACTCTCTCCGGTGTCACTCAATAGGAGCCACAAAGCGCGCCCCCTAGCTCGCGCGGAAAAGCGCACTCTGTTCCCACGGTTGGTTCCGCACAGTTTTTGGGGACCATGGTGGGTCCGCGAGTAAAACCCAGCTACCTGGGGAAAGCTGGCTGTCGGAGGGTGAGGAGTTTGTTCTTTTAGATCCCCGCCCACCAAGCTGTCTTTTCCGGATACAGGCCTGCACTGACCAGACCCTGATCCAGAGCGCGCATCTGTAGCAGGAGGCAAGGGATGCTGAGGATCTGCTCAGAGACCACCGCGCCTCCCAGCTCGGCGTTCCGCCCCCCGAAGGGTCTCAATAAAGGACTCTTGCGTCTCACGTCCTTGGCTCTTTTCGCTGCCACTCCTAGCCTCGGCTGTAGAAGCAACCTCGCCATCAGTCTGCCCCCCGCCGCCGCCCTGAGACGATTTGAAGGGGTGGAGGTGAAATAATAACCCCCTCGTGGGCAACTCCAGAGGTGGAGTCCTAAGCCCGAGACCTCGAAAAGGGGTCTGGGGTGGGTCTCAGGACCTCTGAGTTCCCGGATTTGGATGGGCGGGGGAAGGGGTCATGAGCCCCCAGGGGCTTAACTGATAGCCTACCTTTCCCACCCCACTTAGCATGCTTGTATCTCCTACTGGCCTGGGAGCCCCACTCCCCCAAAAGTTTCCACCCTTCCTTAGTTGCCAGTGCCCCCCACGACAGAAGATAGAGGCTAAACTCTTGGGCAGTTTTATTAAAAAATAGCCACGCGGAGTGCTCAGGGTGACTCTGGGTGGCGCTGCACCGCGGGACTGAGCCAGCTTCGGTCGCGCGAGCTCCAGCCCCGGGGTATGTAGGGGAAAGGGTCGAGCCTTTCGGGGCCCCACACCAGGCCGATCACTTGCCCACCGAATGGAGTATGATGCGGTTCTGCTCTGCGCGCTCGCGCTGGCTCTGTGTCCGGGCCAGCTCCAGCAGGGTCCGCAGCAGGTGGAAGGTGAGGTCGATGGACAGCGGAGGGTCGTCCCGTCGCTGCCGCTCGCCGCCTGGCGTCCCCGATCCCGTGCGGCGCGGGAAGCGCTCAGCTAACAGCAATAGGAGCGCGCGGGCGCCGCCGCCCTGATTCCGTGTCCCAGGACTCCATCGCAGATTCGGATCCTGGACCTCGGTAGCTGCCGCAGTCACCGGGCTCCACTGACTGCTCCCGGGGCGCAGCTGTGCCAGGAGCAGCAGTGCCACTAGGAGTGCAGCGCGTCCCCTCTGCCTCATGGTGCCGCCTGCCCTGAACACACAGGGGCAGCATAGGGTGAGGTGCGCTTGGAGCCGCCGCAGGTGACACGAGCCCCATCTCGCGCACGCCCAGTGCCCCCGCCGGGACCCTCCAGCTGTTGCCTGGTGTCCACAAGCCTGCCCATCAGCCCCAGCCGCTGAGCCAGTCCAGTTCCACCCTCCTCTCCCTCCTTCCCTCCCGGTGGGTCGCAGTGGGTGGGCTGAGTGTAGAGTCTTGGTGCTAAGGGAGTCTGGATCGTTGCTCCGAGCCACTCACAGGTTGTCGGAGTGTTTGCCCGGTGCAAGATGGAGCTCCAGTCTCTGTCCCCCGGGACGGGCTGAAGACGCCTTGGGGAGCACGGGGTCTGTCCCGGGACCGTCGCCAGCCTTATATAGCACCAGGACAGCTCCGACTGACGTCAGCGAAGAACATGAACTGATTGTAGAAGCAATGACAGAGGCAGCTTCGAGTCCAGCAGCTTCAAGCCCACAGAGGGGCGCGCATCCTGACCCTGGAGCCAGCTTTGGAAGCACCTTGGCTGCAGAGGATGGAGAAGCTGGCTGAGGCATAAAGATTGCTCTTTCCGGATGTAGAGTTCTTCCCCCACACAGAATAGTCAGAGTGTGTCTCCAGAACAGAGTAGTCCAGTTTTTTTTCTTCTCCAGGACCAAGAAGGGGGACAGGACCGTGGAGCTGTCCGTGGTCCTGAATTTGTCCGCAGCCGAGAATCTGGCCAGAAGTTCTGAGGGGTGTCCTGTGCTGCTTAGACACAGGACCTAGCCTGGCTATCTAGTCCCTAAAGTAAGACCACACAGTCCCATCCAAAGGCCCGCTGGCCCAACTGGTCTGTCAGGATTCTTGACCATCTTACAGCGGCAGAATCTAAAATCTACAGGTGTCAGATTGTGTATGACGTAAAAAGGTGTTTGGCTTTCAGAGCTTAACGCACCAGTCTGTCCTGAGTTTGACAAGGTTAGCTCTTTCCCCTGGAAATCACAGAAACAGTACTAGTACACCATTTTGCCTTCTAGTTAAGGTCACCAAACAGGAAGTGAGGAAACTTGGGCTGGAGTTCCTGCTCTGCCATCAGCTCGTGGTGCAGTCAGCTTCCTCTCTTCTGGTGGTGCTGCTGTCTTTGTAAATCAAGGCCAGGCTTGAATAGCCTCCACTTCTTCCCAGTTATAGACTACACGTTGGTAGTCTCCTGAAGGGTTTTATCCACGACTGCTGCAGACTCCAGATAATAATGCATTTATTTATATGCCCATAAAGACACCAAGAGGGTCTGAAGGGGCACCGGGACCCAGGAAAGTTAGAGTGAAGATGTTCTAGGTTAGGGACGTAGCTCAGTGTTAGAGCACTTGATTAGTATACACAAGGCTGAGTTCAATCCTGAACACTGGATAGGAAGACATATCTATAGAAGTGTGGATGAGCTGGGCAGTGGTGGTGATCACTTTTAACCCCAGCACTCAGGAGGCAGAGACAGCTGGATCTCTGTGATTTAGAGACCAGCCTGTTCTACAGAGGAGGTTCCAGGACAATCAGGATTACACAGTGAAACGCTGTCTCAAGAAACAAAGAGGGGGTTGAGTATTTTTTTTTGAAGGATGGGTATTAATTGTTGGGACACGGGTGTAAAGTTGGGAAGGTTATTCTACAAGCATTTGTGGGATATATACTGTGTGGTAGGAATAAGAGAAGTCATGCTGCATAGTGATCTTTTAGTCAATAGTGATAACTTGTACCGTGTTGGCTTCATATAATGACAACAGAGCCGAAACATTCCTACCACCAAGCAATATTAGCTGTCATAATGCATCGTTCAACTCATTATTCACGTCCGTGTGATGATGCTGGTGGAAACATACTATGTTGGCAGTAACATGGAAGGACAGCTTGGGCAATTATGTATAGTATGTACAACTTAACATAAATGACAATGTCACTGGTTTGTGGATTCGCTATATTTATCATTACTTTAGGATATACTACATATGAAAAAAAGCCCCCCTGCAAAACCGTATACCATGTGTACTGGCAGCAGAACACACCTCACTGCATTCAGAGCCCATGCTAAGCATCTGTCTGTTGCTATCGGTTTAAGTATATTCTATGATGTGTACACAATGACTACACTGCCAAAGGACATGCTTCTCACATCGCCCATCAGTAAGTGCCAGAGTGACAGACAATGTTGTAGAGGTCTTGGTGATTTCACAAGCAGTTACATCTTTAGAGTGAAATGCGCTGTTTCCGAGTGGTAATACCATCGGATCAGCACCTCCATACTGTGGAACTGAGAGACTCTTAAGAAAGACTTTATTTTATGCTTTATTATGAGTACGTCTTCATTCATGCGTATGTGCGTGTGAGTGCAGGTGCCCGAGAGGCCAGAAGACACGGATCTCCTGGAGCTTGAGGTGGTTGTGAGCCACCCGATATGGCTGTTGGGAACCAAACTTGGCCCTGTGTAGAGCAGTCCGTGTTCTTAGTTAGCAGCTGAGCCACCCACCAGTCCTGATGTGCTCTCTGTGAGGACCATGTCCAAGCATTCCAGGGTGAAGATGCATCAGTGCAAGGTGTAAGCCACGGAAGAAGGCAGGCTTAGAGCTGATGTGCCTTCCAGGATAGGTAAGAGTTCCAGACAACAGCAACACACTGGACGACAGCCAACCTAGGGGATAGCAATATACCGTGAAGAGGAGAATGAGCAGGGTAGGGAGAGAGTGATGGTCAAGGGCTTACAAGTTGCGGGTTTGGACCTCCTTCCTTAGAGCCCCATGGAGGAGGGACTGTATGGTTTGGACCAGGGGACAACCAACCGTGCTCTACCTCAGAGCTCTGCCTCTCAGATGAAGCCTCAAAGCCTGAATAACCCCACAGCTCACTCCTTTACTCATTAGTTTTGCATGTGTGCACGTGCATGCACATGGAATTCAGACAACAACTTTGGGAATGGGTTCTCTTCTTGCACCATGTGGGCTCCCAGGAACGAACTCAGGTCATCAGGCTTGGCAGCAAGGGCTCTTACCCACTGAGTCATCTCACCAGCCCACCAGAAGCTCTTTCAACAAATGACTCGTCATCCATGCCTCTAGCTAGACCTTTCCAAATATATCTGTACACCTTATACCAGCCAAGATTTCATTTCCAAAAATAATGCACTGCCTGTCATATAAAGTAACCATTATATATATAATCATATATATATATATATATATGATTTTTTTTTACTCATTCTCAGGCTCTCATATAGTCTAGGCTAGTCTTGAATTCTGTAGACACTATGTCACCAAAGACAGTGTTAAACTCCTTTGACTCTTTTGTTTTATTTTGTTTTGGTTTTTTTCAAGACAAGGTTTCTCTGTAGCTTTGGTGCCTGTCCTAGAACTTGCTCTTGTAAACCAGGCTGGCCTTGAACTGACTGCCTCTGCCTCCTAAGTGCTGGGATTAAGGG
>NW_004949204.1:874389-889512 GCF_000317375.1 Microtus ochrogaster
TTTTTTTTATAATGCAGTTCAGCAACAAATTTTATTACTAGAACAAGATAATCCTCTGAGGTGACTAATCAGATAAGGCTCCTCCTTAGCATTTGAGTCTGACTTTTTGTCTGATTTAGGCTACCAGTGTACCGCAGCTAGGTACTGTCCCTGCAGATGAGCCACCAAACATGGAACTCAGGAGGGGTGGATAAAGGTTTGTGGGAGCTGACAGGTTAGCCAGGGGCACTCTAAGATAATCTCTGTAAAGGATCAAAGGTTCCAAATGAAATACTGGAGACTCTGAGGTGGCCTGACCAGGACACAGTGTGCTCGTGAAGACCTACAGTAGGTCAAGGTTGTGATGATTCTCATTTTGTCTCCATCTGGGAAACAGAGGGTCTTCCTTCAAGGGTTGGGGAGGGGTCTGTCATACCTGTAATGCAGGGGGACCAGGTAGAAGTTGGCTAACTGCACAGCAGGCCAGAGCTAGAGGAAGAAAATGTGAAGGTCAGGGGGTGCTGCTACCTGACCACCAGCCTGGCCCCGCTCCACAAACCACACATAAGAACGGCTGGAGGTAGTGCCTCCCTGAACAAGGTACCCATGTGGGAGACTGATCCCAGTAGAGGGATTCCTATGTGATGAGCCCCAGTCTCAGAGAAGCTTAGTCTAACAGAAGCAGAACAGATAGCAGAGGGTCAGCTCTTACATAGTAGTTAGTGATGAGGGCATCAGGGTAGTCCTGCAAAGACAGAGGTAACAGGTAACATGCATATATTGTCCCTGCATGAATACACACACAGACTCTGTTCCAAGAAGACACTCCCACCCCAACTCCCCTAGGCTCCTTTTCTCCCAAGACTCTCCTTGCACAACGCTTGTGCCTGCCTCCTTCCCTTAGGGCAGCTAGCCTGGTAGCCAGAGAGCCACTTACCCGCTGTAGTTTGGCCCAGTTGTCCTGGGCTGACATTCCATTGAGTACTCCTACCAGGGGGAGGAAACAGCCTAGAAAACACGGGGCAAAGGCCCCCTGGGGAAGGGGAGTCAAGGGTAAGCTGTGAGGGCCCAGAACCAGGCTCTCCCCAGATCCCTTTTCCTCAGCTCACCTGATCTAACAACATCTTCTTCAGTGCATCCACCTTGGTGGTGCCGGGGATAAGACGGTCTAAAACCTTATACCAGCCTCCGACGACAGGGCCCTAGGAGTAAAAGACAGGGCAGCAGGGCACAGTGACAGAGACCTTTGGCTCTTATATCACAAAGTTTCTCCCCAAGGCACCAGAAACCAAATCATGAGGAAGGCAAACTCGAAGACAAAAAGAGAACACAGGCTGGCCTAGGTGTGAGAGGCAGAGAATGAAATGCCACTGCCCGAGGCACTGCAGTCCCACCGTAAGCAGAACTTACCACAAAGCCACAGCCCATGGACACCATGGTCAGAGTCCGGCCTGTCTGGTGTTCCTGGAGACCCCGCCTCTCCACCAGCTGCTGTGAGATAATGTCACCTAGGCCCATCAGTGACCCTGTGCAGGGCACACAGGTGTTGTCAGGATATCTCCCAAAAGGTAAGTCTGTTGACCAAACAAGGCTCGGCACCCTGAGGCCCAGGGCTTTGTTCTGGCAAATGACCAGCCCCTTCTGCTTCTTGAGGATGGTGACACCATTCATGTGTCCTATCAAAAACTGGATGAGGAGTGTGGTGGCACACGCACGTCTGGCATCCCAGCACTTAAGAGGCAGAGGAAGGAGGGCTGCTGAGTTTGAGACCAGCCTGGGTTACATAGGGAGTCCCAGGACAATCAGGGGTATACAGTGAGACCACAGCTTAAAACAAACAAACCATGAAGGAAGTGGGGGCAGAGAAAGAGAGAGGGAAGTGGGAGTCAGAAAAGCAGAGGAGATGAGCAGGCCAGGATGTATGAACACACAGTTGTAAGAGAACCAGGGCTGAAACTCCAGATAGAAGAAGGGAAACCTAAAGTCTGTGGCTAAGAACTGCAGAGACCAGAATTGAAAGGGCCTTCCAGAACGTTCCGTTTAAACTTATTCTAGAGGCATGGAAATGAAGGCCCACGATTTCATAGAGTTGGTAATAGAGCTTGACTCCTAGACGCTATTCTTTTGAGGACCCCAAAATACTTACAGATTATGTGCAAGAGAATAAGGAATAGCCTCTTTCCTGCCAGCTCAAAGCTAGCCTCTAGCCAATGTCTTTCGCTTTGGGCGTAGGGGTCTCTACTGGTAGATAACAATATGAATAACTCTTTCTAAAATGTGCTCAAACAGAGCCAGAAAAGCAGCTGCCTTGCTTGGATGATCAGAGCCTCCTTCACAAGGAAGAGTCCTGGTCACCTATTACACACACCGGAAGACAAGCCCAGACTCCCCCTTGGCAACAGGGATTGGGGTCATTTCCCCTCAGACCTCTGCACCTGCTTCCCCTCCCCTAACTGCATAGATTGCCCACTCCTAGAAGCCAAGACAGATTTGGAATCATTACTATTTAGAGCCTAGAGCTTGTCATGAAGGTGTGATGGTTTCTAACAAACAGTCATGGGGCCACGTGTGAGTGACCGCATGATCTCCAGCTCACCCATCCATCTTATCAGGTAATGAAAGTCCCCTCTATCCCCGAAGCCACCGCTCTTCACATGCCCTCAATTAGAGCTGGGCAAACACACCCTTCAACCCCATTTCTTGGTCTGGAGCTGGCTCTGACGTCCATGCTGGCTGCAGCTCTACCCCCCCCACACACACACTCTCAGGCCAACCTAGCCAGAGGCGGCTGGAGAAGGTAGGAGCAAGAGCTGGTGATGGGCGACCCTCGGTGACCTGGGCGACTGGACATCAGGCAGCTCTTCCTCAGCATCCCATCAAGTTCACGCTGCCTCTTTCCCCTGAATCTGCCCAAAACAGTGAGACATGGCCTCCCCAAGGGCACGGGCAGAATTCCTGGAGGTTGGGGGAGGGGTTAATTGGCCAGAACAGATTCCTAGAGATGTTTTTTGTCAGTCTCTACACCTAACTATGTCCCTAATAGGAGCTCAGAAAATAGTCAAACAACTTACAACCCCAAACAACGAGGTAGTTTGGGGGAAGGGCACAAAGAACTCTAAACTCATTGGACGGTGGTGGGGCACGCGTTTAATCCCAGCACTTGGGAGGCTGAGGCAGGTAGATCTCTGTGAGTTTGAGGCCAGTCTGGTCTACAAGAGCTAGTTCCAGGACAGGCTCCAAAGCTACAGAGAAACCTGGTCTTGAAAAACAAAACAAAACAAAACAAAAAAGAACTCTAAGCTCAACCTGAAGAACTGTGTCAGGCACAAAGTGTTAGGCTGTCAGGGAACCCAGAGTGTGCTCCCTGGTCCCAGGCAGTTAGACTTCCTTCAGCCCCACCGCTTCCCAATGCGTGGCCATCAGCTGTGTGCTCAAGGCTGTCTTCAGTACTCTCTCCTGGACTATGTATAAAGGGAAAAATGACCCCAAGAAGGCTGAAGGCACTTGGAAAATGAAGGGACAATAGTCCATTTTGACAAGATGGTGACAGTCTACAAAGGACTCAATCCTCACAAGAAGTCTGGGAAGTGGGTAACCGTATGTCCATCTAACTAAGGAGTCTCTGAAACATGGAGTGACTGAGTAGGGTGTAGAGTTTGGATTAACTTAAGCCAGGGGAGCAAGGCCAGAGCACAGGCAGAGGCAGGCTGAGAGGCCATGGGCTACCAAAGGCTCCTACCCAAGTAATGTTTAGAAGGCTCGCATATCAAAGAAGTTTCCTGGGCAGGCATGATGCCCATGCCTGTAATCTCAGTTCTTAGGAGACAGAGGCCAAGGATTGTTTCAAACTCAGAGAGCCTGGTCTATATTCTGAGTGCTAGGCTGGACAGGGCTAGGTGGTGAGACCTTGTCTCAAGCAAAACCAAACTTAAAAAATAGGAAAACAGACAGACAAACAAGGGGCTGGAGAGATGACTCGGTAGTTATCACTTAGAGTTCGTGCAGAGGCCTGGACTGGGTTCCCAGCACTCACATGGCATCTCACAACCATTTCTAATTCCAGTGTCAGGAGATAGATCTGCTGGCCTCTTCAGGTCTCTGGGGGCACTAGGCAAAGCCGTGGTGCACACACATTTAAGAACACTAAACAGCTTACTTTGTTCTCATGCACTTCTGTATTATTCCCCAGACTACAATCCCCTTTGTTCCTTGTTACCCATAGGGAGGGCAGGCAGCAATATTCTTAGAAAACAGAGAGGTGCATATTTTCTCTCCTCACGACTTATCAGTAGTCATACAAGCTAAAGGCAGAACTCGCATGAAAACCAACTTCCCGATGCCATGGTTCTGGAAGCCTTCAGCCATTGAAAAAGGCCTACTTGCGGTGTTCTGGTATCCACGAGAGTAAGTAGAGTCCCTTCTCATTGGTTTTTGTCTGTTTGTAGGGATGAGCCCATGGTGTATTGATGATTAGTAGCCCGTGTGTGTCTATACTTAGACTGTCTGCTCCTGGACGGCAGGTGGTTGGGGAAGGACTCAACCCTTTAGTTAAGGTGTATCTGTTATATGGTATGTGGCGACTGTAGTTCCTGATTGCTTAGGGTGCTTTGATAAACTTCCTTTGGGGATGTGGCCTGAACAGACTTGCAGACAGTTGTATATGGCACCTGTTATTCCTTTTCAGAACATGTTAAGAGCAGGGGAGCGAGGCTGGCACATATGAACACTGTATGAGCATATCTCTAGCCCAACCTTTGAGGCTAGGTCCATCAAGCCTGAGGCAGAACCAGGTGACATGCCATCTTCAGAGTGATGAGGGAAAAGGGACTGCAGACCCACCCAGGTCTGTCCATTTCTGACATAACTGTGCCCTGAAGCTTGTTTTCTGTTCATAGGAACTTATGACCACTGGACCTGCAGCAACTCCAGGATGGCCAAAGACTTTGGTCCATGCCAAGAGCAAGGCTTGCATTCCTGGTCCAAGTGAGCCTTCAACAGGAAGGACTCAAACATTCAGGTTCTTCATCCTATTTTCTCCAGCCCAGACCCCAGACCCCAGACCCCAAAGCTCTCCAATACGTGGTTAACAATGGTGTAGGAATCTGCTTCCTCTCTTCTTGGATTTGAGAGTTGGAAGCCTCCAAATACATAATGTCCAGAGCCCTGGTGGGACAGGGTGAGAGGTTGCTGGACAGTGGTGCCCCAAAGCCAGGCTGGGCACAGAGCCTAGTGAGTAGACACTGGTTCTGAGTATGACATCATGCCTCTAGGTAGATGCCAGGTCTCATCCGTCACTCCCCAGTGGATCTAGGGGGTGGCGGGGCGGGGGAGAGATGTTTGGCTCTGAACACAGATCTATTTGAAACCATTCCCTTCCTGCCCATCAGTGGAAAAGCCCCAACTTCCCCAACCCTCTCCCAAGACTCCTCTTCCCTTCGTTCCTCAACTTGCTTTTGGAAAGGGTCATATGTATAAGAAAATAAAGTATTAACAGAAGAGAAGATACAGGTGGACCGGAAGTGGCTTCCTGGAATGACAGGGATGTGTGCTTTTAAATATGTGAGGTGGGGGTCTGCAGGTAAAGATATTCCTGGCACAGAGCCAACAATACTGCTGACTAAGGGGCCTGCTAGCTGGTGCAGGAGTTTGACCTGGCCTAGGGCCCAGGGGCAGCTCAAGGTCTACTGAGGAAGGGAGGCATAGTCCCTGGAATGGGTCTCAGTACTCAGCTCACTCCTGTCCACAAGAATCCTATTGAAGAAAACGAGACAACACGGCCAGCTCTACAGCTTCTCATGCTTAAACCCAGCTGGACTGACACTCAATGTCCCAAGGCTCCAGGAGCTCAAGTACAGACCTGGAGTACAGGTAGCAGTGCCTAGATTCTAATGCCAGGTCTAGAACTGCATTGACACCTAAGCACATGTCACACCCCGCTTATGCCTCTGTTTCCCTTTCTGCCATTACTCAAGCAGCAGCAACTCCAGACAATAACAATAACTAAGACACACAGGCCATGGCCTCTGTTTCCCTTTCTGCAGTATCAAAGCCTCTAAGACTCACATTCTGGCTTAATTCAGGTTCCAAGGAAATCAGTGCCTACAGTTTAGCTGTTCTGGTGGCCTGCGATGGATGGAACTGGGCCCTGGGCTCTGGGCCCACTGCAGACTGGAAGAGCCCTCCAGAAAGGAAGGGACGAAGCTGACTCAGACTGCAGAACACAGACAACCTTTCCCCCAGGCTGCCCTGGTCGTGACTATTAGCCACTTCTGCTGAACCATTGCAGATCTTGATGCATCCACCTACTGCTCTAGTCATGACTGCAGCTGAAACAGACAGGCTTCCTTCAGGCCTGCCACACCCAGGGTCTCACTGTTAGTGCCTTTGGGGACTACACATGAGTGAAAAGGTAGTAGAGGAGTTAACTGTTCCCCGGCGTGAAATGCTGTCCAGTGCAGGGTGGAAATCAGTGGATTAAGGCCTCTTCTCCAGAAATGACTTCATCCGATAAGGCATTTCAAATGCTCCTTGGTCACTTCCAAGGTACGGAGCCACAAGAAGTCCTAAGGGCAGCTGATTTAACAATGCGCCCGTCACGCCTGCTCTCCCTCTTGCCCTCAGGAAGGATCACTTTCTAGTCTGCCCATAAGCTTTAGGCTCTGCTGTTCAGAAAACCAGGGCTAAGATACTTACTTGTAAACTAGGCATGGTACAAGTCTATGACCTAGGCTCACGAAAGGCTGAAGTGGGAAGACTGAAGAGTTTGAGGCTATCCTGAGCTAGACAGTGAGTTTAAGGCAAGCCTGAACTACACAGTGAAATTCTGATTGAAAATAACAGCTCTTGGGGCTGGAGGGATGGCTCCGTGGTTATGAGCCCTGACTGCTCTTCCAGAGGAAGCGGGTTCAATTCCCAGCACCCACATGGCAGCTCACAACTGTTTCTAACTCCAGTTTCAGGGGGTCTGACACCCATGGCAAAACACCAAAGAACATAAAATAAAAATAAATAAACTAAAAAAAAAAAAAGAACCTGCTGTACATGGGTTACCAACAATCATAGAAAGGGCAAAGTCCTCGAACCTTTAAAAAAGTTCCAGTCAGTTCAGGAGAGAACAGACTTCACACATGTCAGCCATGTGTGCGCATGCACACACTAAATAATATTTAAAAAGTAGATGGTACAAAAGGATAAGCATATCGTCTAGAGAGAGCGTGGTTGCCCAGCACGAGACTGTGGCTTCCATCTTTAGCACTGTGAGTAGATAAATAAAAATACTTCCTTAGCTTCTTCTCAGAGATAACTCCTGTAACTGACCTTTAAGTTCTAATTGAGGAAACTGAGGCGCAAAGCACTTTATTGACATGGGCTAATTAGGCCGCTACTAAGTGCCATGCTCTGAGATTCAGATCTCGGCCTTCTAGTTCCAAGTCTGAGATTTCTGTTCTGTTTCTGTGTGAGCTCTCCCATGGGACCTCTGCAGCCACTGTGCTCAGAAAACAGTCCAAGATGAGCTAGTGAGCTAAGTCCACCCACCCATTACTTGCAGGTTGGTCCAAATAACCTGAGCAGCAAGGAAGTCTGAGGGAAATGCTAGGAGGCTGCAGGTTGCTCCAGGACCACGTAAAGATGCTACTGCATGCATATGAGACCACATATGAGAAACATACACATGGGACCACGGAAAGAGCCTAGCAAGACACACCAGGCACTCCAGTTAACCCCAATTTTACACTTGCGCCTCTTCAGTTCCTGCCTCTGCCAGCTATGGAGGGAGCATATAGGCAGGGAAACATGACTGTCCTTCCCTCTCCATTCTTGATGGCCGCAGGGGGACCTTCTATCTGGAAGCCAGGGGCCCTGAGGGAATCTGAGGCTGGGCAAAGGGCCCAGCGTGTCAGTTCCCATCACAGCCACACAGTCCAGCATGAGTCACCACACACTCAGCCAGGTGAGTCATACAGGCCGGACGCTCAGAGGACAAGAGGTGGCTGGGCACAGGATGCTATCAGGGGGCTAGGGAGGAGTAAGGGGGTCCACCTTTTGACCAGTCACGCAGTGAATGTAGTTTCTACTGTTCATGTAGGGCTTATTCTGCCAACAGGACCACTGTTCTACCCTGACCTTTAGCCTTGCTCTTTCCTTTCAGAAGTTCACAGCTCTCCTTAGAATATGGGTTCTTTGTCTAAACATAGGCAAGGCGTCTTTATGACTCCATTCCCCCACTGCACTACTCTGATTTGAGGACGGATGATGCTTCCCTGTCCTGTCCCCTGTACTAGCTAACCAGCAAAATGAAGGTGGGAACAGCTGCTACTTCATCACTGGACGTGGCGTGAAAAGATCTCAGTTAGTACACTGTCTGATGACACGGATATAAGAAAAGCAAAACAATGACTTAGGCCAAGCTTGGACAGTGGTCGTAGCCAGTCGTGATGGCTCACACTTGAAGTTCAGTACTAGGAGGCCAGTTCAAGGCCAGTCTGGTGAATTCCAGGTCAGCCTGGGCCTAGGGTGTGACTTTTGTCTTTTTTTTTCTCTGTCTTGAAACAAAACTCAAACAAGGTGGAATGTACAAACTGAGGAGAGGGACTCCAGGAGTCCTAAAGCGAAGTGCTGACTCGGAAGCATTCAGTTTTAATATTTAAACTTCAGATACATGACTGTTCTGTGCATTTCACAGTAAAACAATGCTGAGAATAAATAAACTATAGTAAGTTACTTCAGCACTTGTTAGGCGTGTGATCTAACATGGATCAAGGAATCTAACAGAACTTTGGAGGCCCCTATGACACAATGCATGTACATTAATGTGCTCGACACACTATGAAATGTAGGAGGAAAACTTTAGCTTCCCAAGGTGGGTGGTCTCCTGGGGGAGATGATTTAAGAATGGACTACTTAGGTCAGGTAGTGGTGGTACACCCCTCTAATCCCAGTACTTGGGAGGGAGAGGCAAGTGAATCTAAAATGAAGGCCAGTCAGGTCTATAGAGTTCCAGAACAGCCAGGGTTACTCAGAGAAACTTTGTCTTGAAAAAACAAACAAACAAACAAACAAACAAACACACAAATGAATGAATGAATAAAAAGGATACTTAAGTTTGTGAGGACTTTAAGACTTCCTAGACAGAATCATGTATCTCTTTTTAGATACATTGTTATCACTTTTAAATGATTCTAAATTATGTGTGGGGGGGGGAGCGTGAGTGAGTGCAGGCGCCCCAAGCGGCTGGAGGTGACTGACAGAGCTAGAGTTACAAGAGGCTCTGAGCCAGCTGACAGAGGTGCTGGGTCCTTTGCAAAGGAGGTATGTACCGGTCAAGTCTGAGTCATCTCTCTAGCGCCTCACTGTGTATACCATAGGAATAGCTTTAGGACCTCGTCCACTCTCCCCCTCCCAGAAACCAGAATAGTTAGGGATGAGATAAAATCAGCTCCTCTAGGGGGCTAAATAGGAGGAAGTGGGTGCCATAATGTGGGCCTCTTCCTCCTCAAATCAGCCACTCTAGTTACACCCTGGTCCCAGAGACACTCACCAGCTGTCAGAACCTGGACCTTCCACGGATGTGCAGCCAGGGCTCTCTGGTATGCTCGCCAGAGTGCCATGCCTCCTGCCAAACCAAGAGGAGAAGTCACCCCACTGCCCATGCTCATAGTAAAAACCACGCCTGCCATTTCCTATGCTCACTCTCTTCACTTTGAGAATCCGTAAGTGACAGAGGCCTCACAAAGGCAGCTTACTGGGCGGTGTCCTGCCTCAAGACCACTTCAAACAACTGGAGAAGAGGCAGTCGGGTAACTTTAGAATTCCAAAGGCTGCCTCTGCTACCCCAATCACGGTCCTGAAGCAAGGCTGTCAGGGCTGTGGACCTGATCCAGACACTCACGAGGTCAGGTTTACACTAGCTTCCATCCAGAGTCTAGGTTTCCTCGCCCCACCCCTGGTAAACTTGATAGGTCTCCAAATGCAGACTCAGTTGGAACTAAGCCGCATCCTGAGTACAACTCCACACCGGAAATAAACCACGATCCGAGTCCGAAAGGTCACATGACTTGCAGGCGCTTCTGGCCCGCAGCGCTTCAAAGCACTGATGGCCAAGAATCCTCCACTCACCTGAATGTTAGCAATGCGTGGAAGCTTCTCCCACGTGACTGGAGCTGGCCGAGGGACTTCCGTATTGAGCCCCGCCCCTTCCGTCCGCATGCAGCCTGCCGTTTGGACTCTTGCAATCCAGGAGAAATGAAAATGTCTGGGGCCCTTGATACCCATTAAGGTCACCTAGTGGCTAGCCTTCTTGTGGATGGCACCAAATATCAGTGTGGAGTCTGGTCCCGGGCTCCCAGACTATCAGCCTAGAGGTCCCCACTATCCCAGTCTCCCAGAGCTGGCCCGGTCTGGATCCTCTTTTGTTTGGAAACTTGAATGCTGGACTCGAACTTGTTCTATTTTTGGGCTTCATAACAAAATGTTAAGCTTTGTCCTTAAAAGCGTGCACCACCTCCGCCCAGCCAAAATCTTTTTCAATATGCAGTCGATTTCTGGCCTGGGAGAACCCGAGAGTACCTGTTAGCTCCGTAACTGAGGCTGCCCAGCCTTTGTTAGGAAAGTTTGTGTTCCATATTGCGTATCAGGGCTCCTCAAATTGTAGATGTGCAAGAGTGAACCTAATGGAGTTTTTTTGTTTTTTTTTTTTTTGTTTGTTTCTGGAGTCATTTTAAGCAAAGAGGCATACAACTGTTTGAAAACCAGTTTGGGGACCCTTAAGCCTTCGTCCTGCTGTAATTTACCCAACCCACTGCAATTACCTTCCCCAGGTAGGGTAAAAATGTATCTACTCAAATGTCTTGAGAAAGCTCAACTTTCCTGTTCTGTCTGCTTACACCCAGCTCATGTACTCAATTCCCATGATTACAGGAGGATGAATCCTATTAGCTACTAGAGAATTTGGATTCCTGTGTATAGAACATGTTAAAGGAATTTATATCAGTAGATGTAATAGGTCAAATGTGCAAGGTTGGAAAAGTATTTTTAAGGAAGTGTATGGATTAAAATCTCAGTGCCAGTTTTGGTAGTTATATGACCTTATTTAGATTGCTCAGTGTCTCAGAATCTAATCATTACATAAAATAGTATAAAGCTCATAACGCTCAGTAACATATGTAAAGCACACAAAATAGACCATATTCATCCGTCCAGCCTTCTTCTCTAACACACGAAGTCCTGGCCCTGTCCACCATACCCCTCCTTGGAGAAATACAAAAAGTTCCCAAGTGAAATTCGATCTGATTTTTCTTGTTTTGGAGGGCAGGGTATCGGGTGGGTGGGAACTGAACCACGGGCCTTGTACATGCTAAGCACATGCTCTTCCATTGAGCTACAACCCAGCCCTGAGAGGGATCTTGAAGGATGAACAGGATTTGGGTGATGCTGGGAAAAAGACAACTGGAGAAGGCGACAAATTAAGCTAAGGCCCAAAAGAAGAAAAGAGCAGGAACCAATGGATTATAAAGTAGATATACAAGGAAGGAAGAAAAATGAGAAAAGGCCCATGGGAGAAGAAAAAGAAGAGCAGAAAACATCATCCACATTGTCTTCAGGCCAATATAAAGGCTGACTCGGTATCAGGAGCAGGCTGCTGGCACCAGCCTACAACCTCTGTCTTTAGTTCCCAGGCCCCACCTTCTCTACCACTGGAAGGAGGGAAACAAGGATGAGCTGTGTCAAGGAGATGCTCTGCAGGACAAGCCAAGCTTCTCTGCAATGGAAGGCACTTCTTTATTAGTTCAAAAAGCAAGCCTGACACAGCCTAAGCTGGATCACAACAGACTGGTACAACACTTGGCTCCTTCACACCAACATGGGTTGTGGTCCTTCTGTGGCTTAAGGACCTTAGTTTCCTACAGGCCTGCTTTCTCTTTTGTATAGGAAGGCGATTGAACTGATTCTCTTCTGAAAGATTTTCTGGTATTTGATAAATCTTCTATACTACTCAGGCAGAAGGCTGTTCTCAGATATGACAGACCAGACTTGAGTGTGCTAAAGTCTAGGTTTGTTTCAGGCAATACTAATCTAGACTGCATCCCTTCCAAGAGGAAGCGGGCAACCTATTTGCTTCCTATTTCCTAGTAAGATGGTCTAACTACTTCCTTCCAAACCTCAGTCTGTACCCCTACGTGTTCCATGGCTGCGACTTGACCATTTCCCATCACTGGGCTGCCTGTGTTTTCGAGGCAGTATCAGTCATATGAGGTGCAGCTATCCACGAGAGGACTCTATCCAGATGACAATACATTATTGGGTTCTAAATACTTTCCATACAGTTTAAACATGTTTAATATGTCAACAGTGTGACCATATCATGAAGATCAAAAATCATGACTTGTAAAAGAATGATTGAAATAACTAAAGATATTTAATCTAGAGAAAAAATGACTTGAGAAACACATGATAGCTACTGTTAAGTACTGAAAAGGGCACTCACAGGGAATGACTACATCTCCTAACAACCATTAGTAAAATTAATAGAGGTATACTCTTGACTTGATATAAAGGAAGATTTTTTTCTTACTTTTTGGTTTTATGAGATAGCCCAGACTGAATGCAAAATTATGATCCTCCTGCCTCGGCCTCCCAAGTGCTGGGATTACAGGTGTGCACCATTATACCCAGCTTCAAAAATCTTAAAAACACTACTATCTAGGAGTGTTCAAGTAGTGTCAAATGAGCGATGATTGGGATATTTCATAAGCAGGAGCAACTAAGAGCTGGCCGCTGTCCTCTGATAGAGAGTTTAGGATGTTCCTCAGTTAAAGTATAACAAGCAGCTTCAGTCCAATAAATTACTGTCACCCACTGGGCCTGTGTGTTGGTTATTCTAAAGAGGAAGATTGGAAGGCAATAACATCAAATCCTGGAATTTGACAGGAGCCTTCATGAAGATCCTTTCTGACTCTCCAAACACCCACTCACAAGTGGTCTCAAAAACACCCAGTACCTTTACTTAGCTTTACCTCCTTCACAATATGCTCAATATGAGCAATTTGACTCCCAAGCCTAGGTCAGGCCTGAGTGTTTCTTGTGAGCCACGGTTTTAGGCATAGGAATTGTTGTGGAGGGGGAGCCCCCCTACCTGCAGGGAGCTGTGACCATACAAGTCTGTGGAAGGAGAGGGATTTAAGGAGTTCTGGGCAGGTAGGCCTAAAGATCTAGGCCTGGCACCATCACTGTCCAGGAAGGGCCCAGGTCCTATGCTCTGTGCATGGGGCCATTTGTTCTTGGCAGACTTCAATCCAAGAGGTTCTGTGTGGACCAGACTAGGGATTGGGAGGAAGGCAATGGCTGGTTGGCGAGAAACCAGGCCCTTCAGTTGAAAAGGAGGTTTGGAACATAGCATTGAAGTGAGCTCGGCTTTCAAGCTGTACACGGTGGGCCAGCGGGGAAGTGAGTCCACGGACAAAATGGATCCGAACCAGCCCTGACTGCCCCCCAGATACCAGCCATCCATAGGAGTCCAGGTTTGGGCTGAAACGTACCTGTGAAGAAAACAGAAAACCAAAAAGAGCCTCAGAAGTTATGTCTTAAGGTGACCCCTAGATGTCACCCACCTTTAACCCCAGTACCCAAAAGACAGAACCTCTATCTCCGTGAGTTTCAGGCCAACCTGGTCTACAAAGTGAGCTCCAGGAGAGCCAGAGCTACATAGAGAGAACACCCAAAACCAACCAACCAAATAAAATCAAGTCACTATCAGGACTAGACCATGAGATAATCAATGAATGAGCTCTCTGTACCATGACCCAGGTCACCAAGGCTGCTTCTCCTCTAGCCGTCCCTGCTAGTCTCTCACCTTGTGAATAGCTTCAAGTTGCAGCCTATCCAGGCAAAGCTGAGAATGCCCCTCTCCTTCCTGCATGCGCAGCATTGGTTCTCTACGGAGTAGATTGTGGAAGGAACTCTGGGGAACACAAGTAGAATTCCTTAGGATTGCCTGTTATCTAAGGTTTCTATCTTTTCTTTTAAGATTCATTCATTCATTTATTATGTACATTCAAGCAGTGTTCAGAACACTGCTTGAATGATAGAAGAGGGCACCAGATCTCATTATGGATGGTTGTAAGCCGCTGGGAATTGAACTCAGGATCTCTGAAAGAGCAGCCAGTGCTCTTAGCCTCTGAGCCATCTCTCCAGCCAAGTGTCTACCTTTTCTAATGCCACCCTGGCTTGCAGCCATAGCTTACCAGATCTGTGTCCTGAAAGAGTAGGTAGTGGTGATTGATGGTCTCAGTGTACGTCCTCGCTGTGGGAGGGTTGGGGGTCTCAGAGGTGGCCGAGGAGTCTTGGTCTTCAGGGCTGTCCTGGTATGCTATCAGATCTGCTTTATAGATAGGCTAGAAGACCAAAAATTAGTGTCTTACAATTTTATTTTTATTTACAACTGCATGCATTCACACATGCCAGTACGAGGAATTCAGGCTGAATTCAGCACATGGGCTTAGCAGACCATCTCTCTAGCCTTAGATTTCTTTTCTTTTTCTTTTTTGTTTGTTTTGAGGCAGGGTTTCTTTGTGTAGCCCTAGTTGTCCTGGAACTTGCTTTGGAGACCAGGCTGGCCTCTGCTTTCTGAGTGGTGGAATTAAAGGCATATACCACCACCTGAGATTAGATTTTAACATACTGAACACAAAAGCAGAAAGTAAACTGGCTTACTGTGGCAAAGTCTCAAAAGTAGTAAGAGTAAAAATACACTCCATGGCAGTCTGTGATGGTGCACCCCTTTACTTATGAGGCAGAGGCAGACGGATCTCTGTGAGTTTGAGGCCAGGACTACAAAGCAAGTTCCAGGACAGCTAGGGCTATCACAGAGAAACCCTGTCTTGAGAACCCAAAACAAAACAAAACACCGGAGCTAATGCGGTGGCTGTGGGTAAAAGCTCTAGATGCTAGGCCTGGTAACTTGAGTTTAATCTTCAGGATCTATATGGTGGAGAGAGAGAGAGAAAAGAGAGAAAGAGAGACAGAGACAAAGAAAGAAAGAAAACTGACTTAAAAGTTGCCTTCTGGCATGCACACCACCACCCATACACATATACACAAAATAAATATGATGGAAACAATTTTTTTTTTTTTTTTTTTTTGGTTTTT
>NW_004949204.1:889892-896487 GCF_000317375.1 Microtus ochrogaster
GGGAGGCAGAGGCAGAGGCAGGCAGATCTCTGGGAGTTCGAGGCCAGCCTGGTTTACAAGAGCTAGTTCCGGGACAGGCACCAAAGCTACAGAGAAACCCTGTCTTGAAAAAAAAAAGAAAAACCAACCAAACAAACAAACACACATGCTTCGTTCCAACAGGGCAGAGAAGATTATACCGAATTCCTTGCCATAACAAGGACAGTATCAGAGCTTGGAGACCAAGCACTAGTTTGCATTCTACCAAGAGCTGACGAGGCAAGTAGATTATGACCTATAGATAGATGTTCGTATACTCACAAATCTTCTTTCTGCAGGTTTCTTGACATTAATTGGGTTTGATGCCATGTCAGGTAAGATAGCTGCAATGAGCTCCCCAGATATATCTCCTGCAGCTACTGTCCCGAGCCAGTCTGAACCTGAAAGACTCTAATAGGAAGAGAGCAAATTTATTTCATCCATCCACTCATTCATTCGCCTCTGATGGTGACTATACTGTCTGAGGCTGGGGAGAGAGATCCAGAGAAACAACTCAAATCCCTAACGATGGAATTATCCTGTAACGTTAGTTCCTCCTGTGCCCTGACTACTACAGTGAGCAAATGAGCATCTCCTAGATACTGAAGCTGGAAGAAGGAGCAGCTCACCCAGACGGTGCCTTTTCGTGGAGCAGTAAAGTAGGCCTTAAAACCAAGGTAACCAGCATCGATGTAATGAATTCCACAGAGTCCGTAACTATGAGAAAGAGAGACAGAATAAACTGTCCTTCTTCTAAGAATAATAAATTCTTTTCCTACAGAATTCAGAACAACCCAACCCTCCTTTCCCATTTCTGCTCCAACCCTTAGAGCCTGTCCCAACTCATAGCTTCATCTTGCCGTACGAGGCATAGCAGTTGTCCTGAGCCACGGTGACACCATTGTAGGGGAGCAGCCAGGAAAGCTCTGTACTCAAGAAGCGCTTGATACAGTTTATTGGTTCATAAGGTCGCCGAAGATCCCAGAATTTGATTTTCCGGTCACTCCCCGCAGAAACCAGGAAATGACTGAAAGACGGGAGAACACATCAGAGCCAATATGGAAGAGGCAGCCTGCTACAGCGTCCCCTTCCACAGCCCTCCTACTCTGTACCTGTTAGCTTTGCACCACTGAATTGTACGAACAGCCTGGTCATGGGCTAGGAAACACTGGAAGGGGTATAGCTTTAAGGAGCCATCAGAGAGACGTATCCGTTGGAGGGGTGAATTAGTGGGAAGATTCCAGAAAACCACCATGCCTAAAGTAGGGATAGAATATGTAGACATTAAAGCAGTGGTTCTCAACCTGTGGGTAGTGACTTCTTTGACAAACCTCTATCTCCAAAAATATTTACATATGGATCCAGAACTGTTGAAATAATTTCACGGTGGGGTCACCACAACATGAGGAACTGTGCTAAAGGGCGGCAGCATTAGGAGGTCAGGAACCACTGTGTTAAAGGGAGGGTGCTGGTTCTCTGTTCTCATTTCTTTCTTTGGGATCCCAGACTTTGTCTCCTGACTCTCAAATCCAAACTACAACGAAAGAGCAGGGATGATGATGACCAGCTGAGTTCTCCTGCTCAGCTCTAACACCCAATGCAACATCAACTAAAAGCGGCAGTTTAGTCCTGGACCTGCACCTGAAATTTCAGTTTGAATGTATCTGATGGCTGCTAAATAAGTGAAGATTTTTTTTAAAATTTGAATTCAAGTCCTCTGCAAGAGCAATACATGCTCTTAACTGCTGAGTCATCTCTTAGGACTCAAAAAAGTTTTAAAAAGTGCACATGGCTGACAGTGGCACATGCTTATAATCTTGGCATTCAGGCTGAGGCGGGGTGATCTACCTGGGACTCACCATGAAACCCTATCTCAACCAAACAAACTAAAAGCTCTTTAGAATAGTAGTTGGCAGACTACAACCAGCAGATCTGACAGATTCCGTTTTGCCTTTTTTTATTTGGGTACCAGGGAATAAACGTGCTTCATCTCACAGGAATGGAGTTAGTTAGTGTCACACTCTTTGGAGACAGCATCTTAGTGTGCAGCCTCGGCTGGCCTCACACTCACAGCATCCTTTGGGCTCTCCTCCAATGTCACTATCAGTCTTACTTAGGCTGCCTGTTCTGGCAGATTATACTGAAACACTGTCATACCTATTCATTTACACAACGTCCTGGGTTGATTACATACCAAAATAACAGAATTTAGCACCAATAATGGCAAATTAGCTTAAAAAGTCTAAAATTACTACTATTTGGCTCATTACAAAAAATTTCTTGGCTGGGCAATGGTGGCATACACCATTAATCCCAACACTTGGGAGGCAGAGGCAGGCAAAACTCTTGAGGCCAGCATGGTCTACAAAGCGAGTTCCAGGATAGTCAGGGCTGTTACATGGAGAAACCCTGTCTCCAAAAAACAAAACAAAACAAAAAACCCAGAAAATTTCTAATTCTGCTCTACAACAATAAAAACAACAGAATGGAGAGGAAGAGACAACAGATGTACAGACAGAAAACGACTTGACTTAAAACAAGGTAAGCCAGGCAGTGGTGGCACATACCTTTTTTTTTTTAATTTTTTTTAAAACTTTATTTAATGTGAATTGGTGTGAAGGTATCAAATCCCCTGGAACTGGGGTTACAGACAGTTGTAAACTGCATGTGGGTGCCTGGGAATTGAACCTAGGTCCTCTGGAGGAACAGGCGGTGTCATTAACCTCTGAGCCATCTCCCCAGGCCCAGGCACACACCTTTAATCCCAGCACTCGGGAGGCAGAGTCAATGGATCTCTGTGAGTTCAAGGCCAGCCTGGTCTACAAAGTGAGTTCCAGGACAGGCTCCAAAGCTACAGAAAAACCCAGTCTAGGAAAAAAAAAAAAAAAAAGAAACAAAACCAAAACCAAACAAAAAAACAAGCAAAGAAGAGGTATTCAGAAATGTAACTCAGATAAAAAGAAAAGATAAAGGACATTAAAAATCTTATATACATAAACGTAGCAAGTGTAGCATTTATGAACCTTTTTCAAAAAACAAAACAAATACAGTGAATTGTAGACGAGCAATGAAAATAACTCAGCAGCGGAGGCAGGAGACTGAGCTGAGAGATTTCAGGGAGACAATCATTAGATCACTTCAGCTAAAGCACCTTATCTCACATATGCAAGGGCTGTGTTCAATCCCTAGTACTGGGAGAGGTATAACAATAGCAATACAGCACGAGCCATGTGTCCTGAAGATGAAATACCATCCGAGAAAAGCAGAAAACAGACACAAGAGTGACGAAGGTTTAAAAAAGCATTAATTTCCTCATCTTCTTGAGAGAAAGTACACTGATCTCTGAAAATGAGACTGTTACTTATAAACAATAAAAGAGGAGAGATGGCTCAGTAGTAAGGCTGTCTTCTGCCAAACCCAACAACCTGAGTTTGATCCTACCTACATGGTTGAAAAAAAGAACCAACTTCTGTAAGTGTCCTCTAACCTCCACACACTGCCCCTCCTTGAGTTAATAAGTAAATGTAAAAAATATTAATTAAATACCTATAAATTGTTCTTATTTGAAGAACTAGGGGATTATATACAGAATCTAATGAATATTATGTAGGCACTTGCTAATCTTTTTATTTTTAATTTTGAGTGTCTAAAATGCCTGTGTATTCCTTGAGCTTGATCCTCCTACCTCAGGCTCCAAGTAGCTGATTATAGCCTTGTACAGCAGGCCCACCATACACTGGATCCTGGAGCACTACGCTCAGCTGTGACCTGCTTGTAGATGCCAGGAATTGAACCCAGGTCCTCTGGAAGAGCACTCAGTGATCTTAACGGAGCCACTTCTCCAGCCCCAACACCTTTACATTAAACAGCTTACATAGTATGATCTTTTACTATAAGGTTGTCCTTCTTTAAATTCCCATGACGAACTCCTGTATTATCTGAGAATTTTTCTCTTTTCTATTTCATAGTGGAAACATTTATGTTAAGTACATTTATTTCAAGCACATGATTCCGTGAGTTTGACAGGTACTTGCACCAGGAAAAAAAACCCCACAAACAAGAACCCAAATATTCCCATCACTGTCAAAATTCCTTATGACTCTTTATGAATGAGGAAAGCAACTATCTGCATATCACACTAGTGATCAGCAGGCATTGTGGTAGCTGTTCTGAGCTGTATCCATGCTATATGTCAGGAGACATCATTTTTTTTTTCTAAATTGCTGAGTACTTTATTATATGTATATACCAGTTCTGTCCATCTAATTATTTATTTGAATTATATAAATTTGTTTTGTATTTGTGTACCACAGCATGTGTATAGAAGACCATCTTAAGGGAGTCAGTTCTCTCCTTTGACTGTGAGAATCCTGGGGATCAAACTCAGATTGTCAGGCTAAGCAGGAATTTTACATTCTGGGCTGTTTATTCAGCTGCCCAATACTACCCCCCGCCCCTCCCCGAGACAGGGTTTCTCTATGTAGCTCTGGCTATCCTGAAACTCGCTATAAAGACCAGGCTGGCCTCAGACTCACAGAGATCCTCCTGTCTGGTTCTGAGTGTCGGGATTAAAGGCATGTGCCACCACAAGCTAGCAGTGTCCAGTTCTTAAAATTCTTTTAATTGGGCAGGGCAGTGGTGGCATAGAGGCAGACGGATCTCAGTGAGTTCAAGGCCAGCCTGGTCTACAAGAGCTAGTTCCAGGGGCTGGAGAGATGGCTCAGTGGTTAAGAGCATTACGTGCTCTTCCAAAGGACCGGAGTTCAATTCCCAGCAACCACATGGTGGCTCACAACCATCTGAAATGAGGTCTGATGTCCTCTTCTGGCCTGCAGGCATATTTGCAAACAGAATATTGTATCCATAATAAATAAATAAATAAACAAACAAACAAACAAACAAATAAATGAGCTAGTTCTGGGGCAGGCTCTAAAGCTACAAAGAAATGCTGTCAAAAAAAAAAACCAAAAAACAAACAAACAAAAAAAACAACCAATCAAACAAACAAAAACTTTAAAGTAAAAAAAAAAATAAAAAAAAATTTATTTATTTCCAAGACCTTTGGAAGAGCAGGCAATGCTCTTAACCTCTGAGCCATCTCTCCAGGCCCCCAAAAAATATTTTTTAAAATATGTATGTCATGTGTGCCCTGACAGGCTGGAAGATGTCTGATGCCCTGGAGCTGAGTTGCAGATGAGTGGGCTGCCCAACACTGGTGCTAAGAACTGAAGATGGGTCCTCTAGAAAAGCAGCAAGGACTGTTTGTTTACAACTGAGCCACCTCTCCAGATCCCCTAAGTTGTTCTAGTAACTTAAAAAATTATTATATTTCCTTCTTTTATGTGTGAGTCCAGGCATGTCACAGCTGGTGTGTGGGGGTCAGAGAACAACCTATAGCAGCTGCTTCTCCCCTGTTGTGGGGTCTCAAGGATCAAACTCAGGTTATCAGGCTTCAGGACAGATATCTTCACCTAAAGAGCCATCTAGCCAGCACCCCCATTTAACTCTGAATTGACTTTTAACTCGCAAATATTCAATGTTTTCTCATCATTGTAGAGGATGTTCACATCTTTCTTTCTTTTGAGATAAGGACAGAATAGCCCAGGCTAACCTCAAATAGTTTTAGGGTATGTTTTGTTTTTTTTTGTTTTTTTTGAGATAGGGTCTCTCTGTGTAACCCTGGAAGTTCTAGAACTTGCTCTATAGACTAGGATGACCTTGAACTCAGAGACCTGTCTGCCTCTGCCCAAGTGCTGGGCTCAAACACTTATTTTCTTCAAACTTCTGCAGTCAATGCTCTACTACTGAGTTATACCCCCAACCTTGAATTTCTGATCATCCTGCCTCCACCTCCCAAGCATTAAGATTACAGACATGTAACATTATGCCTAGTTTATGGAGTGTGAAGATTGAAAAAAGAAATACAAAGTAAGCATTCTACCAACTGAACTATATCCCACCCAATAATTTTCTTACTGGAAAAATTATAGTGACATTTCTTGTGTATTTTTATTTTTTTAACAATGCTTGAGTTTGTATAAAGATTTACTCTATTTAATGCATATGAGTATTTTTGCTTGCATGTCTGTTTGAGCACCATGTGCATGCTAAGGGCCCTGAGACCAGAAGGTTTTGGATCCCTTGGAACTGGAGTTATAGATAGTTGTGAGCTATAGGTGGGTGCTAGAAACCAAACCCAGGTACTCTGCAAGAGCAGCAAATGTACATAACTGTTGAAAAATCTCTCCAGTTCTGTTTTTAAACTATAATATAATGTTACGCTTAATCAAAAGAGGACACAATCCAAACCCAAGCACATATAAGAAGCTTAAAGACCAACAGGTCTTGGTTTTTACCATTATAGTATCCTGCAGCCAGGTGGTGGTGGGGCCTGGTAGGCATCCAAGCCAGGCTAAGGCACTGACCACACTCAGAGGGGTCTGAAGCTTGCACAGACCCCACCTGAAGGGTTGCCAAACACTGTACCTGTAAGGACAAAGAGCTGGGATTAGGATTAGGAGCTCTTACTGTTTGAAAGGAGACTCTAATTAGTAGTTTTTTGTTTTTTTTTTTTTTT
>NW_004949204.1:896877-902375 GCF_000317375.1 Microtus ochrogaster
GGGTCCTCTACAAGAGGACAAAGTGTCTCCAACCCCTCAAATCAGTTTTTCTTCTCTTTCTTTCTTTCTTTCTTTCTTTCTTTCTTTCTTTCTTTTTTTGAGGCAGGGATTCTCTGTGTAGCCTTAGCTGTCCTGGAACTCACTCTGTAGCCAGGCTGGTCTCCAACTCACAGAGATCCGCCTGCCTCTGCCTCCCAAGTGCTGGGATTAAAGGCGTGCGCCACCACCCGGCTGAGAAAGGGGATACTTTCAGAAGTGAAAGACTCACTGTAGACTCTGTAAAATAAGGCTCTAGGCAGATGCAGCCTCAGCTAAGTTAACAGGCTCCTCACTCACCTTGTAGATGGCAGGCTTCATAGCATCTGTAAGGAAGAAAAACAAGAACAGTAGATAGTTGATGCTTTGGATCCACAGGACTGAGCTCCTCCTCTCTCATGCCTCAGCAATGCCCTTCTTTCATTCTTTCTCTCACTATGTCCATCTGCCCCACTCTTTCCCCAACACTAGCTTCCCTTCTATGAGAAATGCTAACTCCTCCAGATGTTCTTCTCTCCTTTCTGTTTCTAGAACTCTGCTCATTTGCTCAGAACTCTGTTTTCATTATCCACGTGTTCTGTCTTTACTGACTTGTTCCTACATTTCTATGTAAATATGTTCTACTGTCTCTTCTATAGAGTTATTAAACACAGAGACAAGTGTGGTAGTGTAGACCTGTAATCCCAGAACATGAAGTGGAAAAAGAAGGAAAAGAAGTTCAAAGTTATCCTCAGCTACATGGTAAGTTCAAGGCCAGTCTGGGCTACATGAGACTCTGCTTCAAAAAATTCAACTAAAAGCAGCACATAAAACCTCCTTTGGCCCATATTCACTCAGTAGCATCCTCATTTATCTGCCTCCTTTTATATCTAAACCTTTTTTTTCCCTTTATTTTATTTTATTTTTTTTTCAGACAGGTCTCTCTACAGAGCTCTGGTTGTCCTGGAACTCACTTGAAGTTCAAGCTGGCCTTGGACTTACAGAGATCCAAGTACACACCTGTCTCCCAAGTTCCCTATTATCTCCAAACTTTCTAAAGAAATTATCTATGAGACTTGTCCTATCTTTTAAGCTGAATGCAGCTAAGAATAGCTAAGAATGTGGCTCAACACAAAATAGCAACTCTATTGAACACATTACCAGCTTTTTCATGTTTTGGTAATTCAAGTGTGGAAATGAGCTTTGTAGATGATACCACATCACGATGTCATGGTACTAGACAGGCCAGATTCCCTATGTCTGCCTCAACCTATTTCTCCAACAGACTACCAAACACCAAACACTCAAGGGCTTAAATCCAGATACCTTCCTTTTAAATACTTAAGTATTGTTGGGGAAAAAAAATAGGATCTGCCTTTTTTAACTCTTCCTAAAAGATACTGATGGAGGAGGGTCATATATCTATGTGTTACTCTCACTGGTTAATAAAGAAACTGCCTTGGCTTTTTGATAGGGCAGGATTTAGATAGGTGGAGTAGACAGAACAGAATGCTGGGAGAAAGAAAGCATAGTAGGTCAGACGCGATGAAGCTCTGACCCAAGATGGATATAGGCTAGAATCTTCCCAGTAAGCCACCACCTCGTGGTGCTACACAGATTATTAGAAATGGGTTAATCAAGATGTGAGAGTTAGCCAGTAAGAGGCTAGAGATAATAGGCCAGGCAGTGTTTAAAAGAATACAGTTTCCGTCTAATTATTCTGGGGCTAAGATAGCTGTGCGGGAGCTAGGAGGGGAAGAAAAGCAGGCCTGCTCGCCTCATCACTACAAATGGCCCCTACAGGATACTGCCTAAACATAGGTGAGGGGAATCCTGAGACCAGCACAAGGGAAACAGAGGCAGGTGGATCTCTGTGAGTTCAAGGCCAGCCTGGTCTACAGAGCTAGTTCCAGGACAACTAGGGCTGTTACACAGAGAAACCTTGTCTTAACAAACAAACAAAAAGAAAAACTGTAGTCATATTTCCATCACACAAGTCTGCCTAATCAAGCTTTTATGCTCGAGACTATCTGGGTCACAGGAGTTAGACAGGCTGAGAGTCTAGCCACCACCACTGTAGTAGTTGTGCTACTTGCCTGGAGGTTGCTGAGCCAGAAGGGCCTCAGGATGCGGCAGACTGAACAGCAGTACCTTCCCATCTGAGCAGGCCAGGGCTAAAAGACCCAGCCGAGGCAGAAGAGGAGCCTGGAGAGTGGGGGGAAGCAGATCTGTGCTGAGGTTTGCTGCTTTCAGGTGCCTCTCAGAAAACCTGAGGCTCTGTCTCTCAGAACAGGACATGGGATTTCTGGAAAACCCCCACCCACCACACTCTCCTTCCTCCAGCCCTAAGACCTCCAACAGCTAGCCCATAGTCAACTAGAAGTACCTTCCGAGGGGTTTCTGGATGTTCCCATGCCCCACTGGGGCAGAATTTGAGGTCCCAGATACATCCACTGTCACAGGCAATCCCATAGACAAAGTGGGCCCTGTTGCCAGGACTAGAGAGAGAAACATGGGACACAGTAGGTAGGAAAAGCCTAGGACTAACAGCCTCGTCTCGTCTCAGCGCAATGCAAGCCCTTTCCCAGCCTCGTTTCTCCCTCACCCACCTGCCTGTGGCAGTGTCCCAGCCCCACCTCACCAGCTTTCTTGCTGCAATGTCCCAAGGCCCCAGAGCTGCAGCAGCCCAGGGCCTGAATGAAGCTGGCTCAGTGGGTGTGTCTCATTCATGTCTGGGCTGGAGAAAAGGGCCACATACTGTGAGGCTGCCGACCCTTCAGGCACTGGGCACCAGTCCAGAGCCCAGAGTGGTCCTCCTGTGAAGAAGGACACATCCCAGCGCTCTGGGTGTGCTGTGATCGAGCTAAATCTAGAGAAAGGTCAGAGAGTAACAGAGATATTAGGAAATGGAAGGTCAAAATGGCAAGTCCCACTGGAACAGGTGACTGGCTTATATGAGGCTCTGAAAATTAGCCTGTGGCTGGAGGAGGACTTGCCCCCACTCACGCTTCCCTCCCTTCACTCTCAGAAATGAACGCCAGCTCACTTCCAAAGACGAGAAGCTGTTCTTTCATGCTAAATGCATGCCATCTTGTGACTTGGACGGCCTGAGTCTCCAAACATCTCTAGCCCAGCTTGGAGAGAGCTTAATACTGTACATTACAGAGGACTAGCTTGTTACAGCTGGACTCTATTCTCAGAACCAACCAGACCAGGACAGGGCTAATCTGTTAATCCTCGAAACATCTGTTTTTCCTATTTCTCTCTTCGAGAATCAGAGAAAGGGCTGAGTGGCTTGTCTTTTACCTGTTTATTCTGTAGATTGTGCCATCCTCAGGAATTCCTTCACGGTGTACCGAGAACAGGGGGGACTTCTCCTCCTGTGGCAGGTAAGGAGCTGCTTCACTACAGGAAGCAAAAACATTAGCTTCAACTCAGAAGAATTTCCCCGCCATAGAATTCCTACTGTACACTAAAGAATTCTTGGTTGGGGGCTGGGGAGATGGCTCAGAGGTTAAGAGCACTGATTGCTCTTCCAAACGTTGTAAGTTCAATTCCCAGAAACCACATGCATCCATAATGAGATCTGGTGCCCTCTTCTGGCCTGCAAGCATATATGCAGACAGAATACTGTATACATAATTAAATCCTTAGAAAAAAAAATTCTTTGTCACTTGTCTGTCCTCTCCCTCTCCTTCAAGGACTTTGGTGGTTTTCCTTGACAGGGCCTAGAATTACCAATTAGGTAAGTCTGGGGGCATACCTGTGAAGGTTTACCTAGATTAGGTTGGCCTCTGGGTAAGTCTGTGAATGATTTTATTAGGTTAATTGAAATGGGACAATTCACCCTAAATGTTCATGGGCTTGGTTCCTGGACTGGATAAAATAGCTGAGCACCCACTGATCTTGACTTCCCAACTGCAGATAAAGAGCAACCAGCTGCTTCAAGGTTCTGCCAGGACTTTCCCACCCTGACTTGCAAGTGCCTTTGACTCTGTGAGCCAAAAAAAAAAAAGCTTCCTACTTTTGTCAGATTATCCTATCACGGTAATAGAAAAGTAATACAGCTTCAGGGATGTCAATCCAACTTACAGTTCCGATAACAGCTGCCACTTCCAGGCTACTGGAATCCATTCAGCAAACTCCCAGAATGAATGCTGCTGTTCTCGGCTAGAGAGACAGAAGCATCATCAGTGGAAAAGGAGACAGATTCTACACAGCATTGTCTAAAACCATTTTCTGTGAGGGTAGGAGTAACCAGCCCTTAAAACGTGGTCAAGTAAAGAAAGATCTTGCCCTCAACAGTTTTTCTAAGTAAAGATGTTACCACCACTTTCTACATTAGCAAGGGCTTCCCTCTTTCCAGATGGTCCTTATATTCCTCCTCCAACCCCTCACCCTCAGTCCCTGTCCCCAAAGCTCACAGGTCCTTGGTGAGGTGCAGGCACTTCCAAACAGGAGCCATGATATAATTGGGTAAGCCATTGGGAGCCATGCCCCGGCAGTGTGGTTTCTGCTTCTGAGGATCAAATTAAAGAAAGTATAAAAATTCTAGGTTGGAGAAAACCCCAGAAGATAGCTTTCTTTCTCGCTTTTTAACTTTCTTTGGTTTTTACATATCCTCCCAACTGCCCTATTAGCATCTACATAGACTTGTGGTCCAATTAACTCTAACTATTGAAGCATTCTCTGGTCTCCTTCTCCAGAGGACTCTTGCACACTGTGCTGAAACTCCTGCCCTGAGGGACAGTTCTAGTGATTCCTCCCACTGCATTCCTTTAAAGACACTCACTCCTCAGACAGGTCAAGGAGAGCACTCTTTACACACACAGCCCTGGAATCTCACCCACATTCCAGGGATGACTATCACCTTTAAGCCCAATTATAAAGCTTACAACATTATAAATTTGGCTCTGTCACAACTCTTCTACAAGTTGTAGATCTACAGAACTAAATTAAGGACTAAAGTAAAAAGAAAAACCAGAAGTTAATTAAATTAAGAAATAAGTGAATACAAGTATGGTGGTTCATGCTTCTATCCCCAGCATTTGGGGGAGGAAAGAGACCCGATCTAAAACAAAACAAAACAAAGCAAAAAAGCAGTGGAGAGGGGCTGAGAGATGCTCAGAGGTTAAGATCACTGACTGTTCTTCCAGAGGTCCTGAGTTCAATTCCCAGCAACCACATGGTGGCTCACAACCATCTATAATGAGATCTGGTGCCCTCTTCTGGCATGCAGGGATACATGCAGGCAGATGCTGTATACATACATAATTAATAAATAAATCTTTAAAAAAAAAAGCAGTGGAGAATGACAGAGGGAGACATTCAAGGTCTAGCTCTAGCCTCCACACACATGCACATACAGTATGCATGTGTACCAAGTTTCTTCCTTTCTATGCTGGCTGAGATGGTGCACATCTGCAATGCTAGTACTAAGACAACTGCAGGAGGATCATGTCTGAGACCTGTCTGTACTAAAC
>NW_004949204.1:902874-918675 GCF_000317375.1 Microtus ochrogaster
CTTGTAGACCAGGCTGGTCTCGAACTCACAGAGATCCGCCTGCCTCTGCCTCCCAAGTGCTGGGATTAAAGGCGTGCGCCACCACCGCCCGGCTATGCATTTTGATTTTTAAAAAATAAAAATTTTTTATATCAAAGGATCAGTTTCTTAATTACTGAGGGTCTCAGTGCTCCCTTAAATGTGCTCTCAAGGCAAGGAAAGCACTGGGAGACCATACAATTATACTATGGACTCATGGCCCACAGGCACTTCCCAAATTCCACCTATCAGAAAGGCAGTTCATCATGTCCCCAACATTTACTTCACATGATGTTCCATAGCTGGAATGCACCAGTTTCTCCCTTTTCTCTCTCTCTCCAAGCCCTGTGAATTCTCTTATCTCCCTAAAGGGGTCTCACCTCTGCTTGTTTCATTGGTTGTTTAGGATTCTGCAAACTTTCATCTGGATAAATGAAAGCTTCTGAATGTCAAGTGCAGTTTGTCCTATTTCTTACCCATGCTCTTTTTCAACTTAAAAAGAGTCTGCAGCTTTAGCTGGAAATGTTAAAAACAGTTTTGGAAATTGTCAGCTCTGGTGGCACAGGCTGAGAATTCTAACTGCTCAAGAGGCTCAGGCAGAAGGATTGCAAATGCAAGACCTGCCTAGGCTGCACAGTGAATTAAGGGCCACCCTAGGAAACTCAGTGAAACTGTGTCTCAAAATTTAAAATAGAAAAGTGGGGCTGTAGTGGCGCACACCTTTAATCCCAGCACTTGGAGACAGAGGCAGGCAAATCTGTGAGTTCAAGGCCAGCCTGGTCTACAGAGTGAGACTGAGGACTGGCTCCATAGCTCCTGAGAAATCCTATCTTGAAAGCCAAAAAAAACTAAAGAAAAGAGAATTTGCCTAACATACGTGAGTGCTTGGGTTCAATCCCCAGTACCACAAAGAATAAAAAGTTCCAGACATAGCGGGTAATGAGAGCTACACAACAGTATAGATATGTGTAAGTTTATGCTATGTATTTCTATCTCAGTCAAAACCAGCATGTGTTGGCGCATACTAGTGCAAGCCCTTCCATCCTCCCTACAACATCATTCACCCAGACCCTGCTCATCTGCTGCAATCACCTTCTGGGGAAGCACCACCACTCCTGGAAACCTGTACTTGCCCTTCAAGGCCCAGCTCAAGTGTCGTCCCTTTGTGAAATTTGTGCAATCAGTTCCCCTCCCCCATCTCTAAGTCATTCTGTAGCATTCAGTAGAGAAGCAGGATCCTTTTCTAGCAGGAAACACTCTGGCGTGAACCATCTTATTCACTGTGTTCTTCCCCTATAACCTCCCCAATACATCACATTTTTGAAGTCTTTCCCTCTTTTGGTACTAGTTTTGGCTATAAAAGAGCAAAGGCATTCTCTTGGGTACTCGATGCTTCCTAAAATTCTCATTTCCCCATACTTTTGCATCAACTCAAGTTACCCCTGCAGTGGGTCCTCGTGGGGTGCTTCGGGGTGCAACAGGCTCAGGATCAGATGAGTTCTCACTTGGGGCCTCACTTTCTTCCTCATCTTCACCCTCGACCTGAAGAACAAAGTCTTCATCCCGAGCGCTGCCATCTTCATCACCCTGAGAGGTTGCTTGCCGGGTCTTCTTCGGCTTGGTGGGGCTGCTCACCTTGGGACTCTTAGGACCTGACAGTGGAGCAGGCAGGGCTGTTGAGAGCTCTTCAGCCAGTTCCTGAAGGTACAGAAGTGCCCTGTGGGACAGGGTGGAGTCAGAGCCATGCTCACAAGCACTGAACAGAGCCCACATTTCCAGACTTTATTATTATTTTACTGATCTCAGAAATGCTGGGAAGCAGCTGCCAGTTTCCCCTTCCCTCCAACAGAAGCAGAAACAGAAATCCAGGAAATTAAGTGATTTGGCATACATAGGCAAGCCAGATACCAAGGAATATGAGTTTAGGTTTTCTAATTCTAGGCCAATACATTCTTTACTCTACCACATAGAACATGAAGGGCAAGGGAAAGAAGGAAAGGCACATAAACACTGAAATATATTGAGTGGTAAAAGCAATGAAGACCTGGGGGAAGTCTGTGAAAAATGTGATGGAGAGCCAGGTGTGGTGGCGCACGCCTGCAATCCCAGCACTCGGGAGGCTGAGGTGGGAGGATCGCAAGTTCGAGGCCAACCTGGGTTAGGCAGCGACACCCTGTCTCAAAACAAAAACAAAACAAACAAAAAATGTGATGGAGTATGAGGTACAGAAAGAAATTACTTAGATACAAAAGTTAGCAACACATACCACAAAAGTGGCTGTAAGAGCTAAAGGGCTGCCCCACCCAGAACCCAGACACCACCCCTACTTACCTGACACCTCACCAGTCTTCCCATCTCTCCAACATCTGCCCACCCTCCCCTTCCACCACCAACCCTCCACCAGGCTGTGCCCCAGAATCCTTACACTTGGGCAGCCCTTCGGCGGGGTCGTTCCCCAGAAGGGGTCTCAAAATCCTCAGGGGGCCTCTTTGGATGTGGAGACTCTGGCTGATCTAGGCCTTTGGACAACTTCAGAAGTAGCAGGTCTCCCTTGGACTTTTGACTTCGTTTCTTAGGCATGGGGGTAGACAGAGGGTTGGACTGATCTAAGAGACCAGGAACCAGAGGGGTGGATGGAGGTTTACGCTGCTGAGACCTTTTAGGGCCTCTTGGTGTCCTACCACCTCTCCTCCCGGAAGGCTTTGAGGCCCTAGGGTTTGAGACCTTTGACATCTCTGAAGGAAGATCTGTAGAGAAGAACATGGTCTATGAGATGGGATCAGAGCTCAAGGTTCTTTGAAGTACAGTATATGGTACCCAAGTTTGTAAGAACCCATGAGCTCAGCATGCTAAGCATAGAAAGACAAGAAGAGCAAGGGCCAGGCACATACCTTGCTGTTCCAACCTGGTGAGGCTTTCCTGCTCTGGAGGAAGCCTCTTGTCAGAAGAATCCTCAAACCCGGGCAAGGGAGTAGGCAGTGACATCTCGATGGAAGTCTCCACACTGGATGTTTCTGAGGCGGCCTTGACATCCAGCTGGTTTAGTTCTTCTTGTCCAGGAGAGTCTACCACAATCATGTTCCCCACGGGGTCGGCCTCCCCCAGGGCAACATAGCCGACCCCGCAGGTATCCATCAGCACCCCCCAAAATGGCTGCCCTGCATACAGAGATACAACAATGAGTGGAACACTGAAGCTATTTATAGAGGCTCAGATTTTTCCCTTTCCCTTCCTTCAGAAGCAAGCATCCGGATCAATCATTCACTCATTCAAACAACTACTGGGGAGGTAAGATGACTTAGTAGGTTAAGGTGCTTGCCGCCAAGTCTCATGACTTGAGTTCAATCCCCCGATCCACATGGCATGCTGTAAGGAGAAAACCAACTTGTCCAAGTTGTATTCTGACTTCCACATTCTCACGTGTGCCCCCTCAACAAACAAATAAATGCACCCCCAACACACAACTATTATGTTAAGCATTGTTTTAGGAACTAGTAAATGACAAGAGAAACGAGGAGCTGAACATAGTAGTGCACACCTGTAACCCCTGCTCCCTGGAAGCCGAGGCAGGAGAGGTGCTTTGATTTTGAGATTAGCCTGGGCTACACAAACCCCTGTTTCGGAAAAGAAAAAAAGAAAAAAAAAAAAAACAACAATAGAAGACAGGCAAGATGCTACCTTCTTGAGATTTACATTCTCATGTAGCAGATAATAAGTAAGTAAACAATAATAAGCTAACATTTATTAACTGCTTACTATATACCAAACATTATACTTTATGAACATTACTTAAGCCTCATATATCTTCATAAGGATATGGAAGTGAATATTCAATTAACTTAGTTCTTACTAAAAATAATAAAATAAATCATATTCAGATTCCCCACCACAAGGGAAAAGGAGATAAAAATTATGCACCTCTAGGGAAGAATTGTAACTTTCTAAAAAATAGACTAAATAACAGCTCCCAAGCAGGTGTGACGGTGCAGAGCAAAGTCCTGGCTACTATGGAAACTGAAGCAAAAGGAATCTGGGACCAGCTTGGGATACAATACAGCAAGTCTCTTAATGATTAAATATACAGAGTTGCCAGATACTATAAAACTGACACCAAGCTAATGTAGGGTACCCAGAGGCAACATCCATTTCTGTGAATATTTAGTAAAGGGACAGATTTCCTTAAGAATAAGAGTAGTACTGAACTAAGTGGGATAGCACATTTATGAAATCCTAGCACTTGGGGGATTGGAGGCAGAAGTTCACGGCTAGCTTGGGCTACATGAGATCATGACGAGAGAGAGTTAGTTTTCTGGAACCTAGCCATCAATGTACATTTGAATTGGGGAGAGGAGGTGCCTACTGGCCAGAATATAATTAAAAATCATCCTATCACATTAAAAGAACTTCCTCACATCAAAAAATGGGCTAAAGTGTCCCAAATCTTTATGAACCCAGAAAAATCAGATAGATAACCACAGACCAAGGAGATTGGCAGAAGTAAAACCTTGACCACAAACAAAAAAATTGGCCAAATGTAACTTTGTAAAGATCTAGATTTTAGTCAGGGCAACCTGTTTGCCTTTGACAAGAGGCAAAAATAGTTCAAATCCCAGGAGGGAACCCTCCATAGGTTAAGACAAAAGATAAAAAATTCATCAGCTTCAATGGAAAAGTGTGCTCACATAAATCCTAAAAGAAAAATACACGCTCAGGCCCCCACCCCTCCTTAGGAGAAGCTCCAGCAATGGCAGCAGTAAATCTCTAACCCATGTGTGAGGACACAATGCAACCCCATAAGCTAAAGATACTACGTGTGGCAGCGCTGCTCTTTGAAGACCTGTATCTCATTCAAAACTAGTAATAGTAAAAAAAGAATCCAATGTATGATCTATACACAGATAGGACAGGAAGAAAAAAAAGTTAAAAAGTACCTTTCAAAAGAACTATTCCAGAAAATAGAAGAAAATTTTCAGCAAACACAAAAACTACAGGATCTAGGAGACAAGAGAAAACAATGGCAACATGGTTTGAGTAAATGGTCAGCCATAGGGAAAGGAATTAAGTAAAAAATAAGTTCTTGGAAATTATATCCACAGGAAGAGAAACAGCAAATTAAAACTATACTGCTGCCGGGCGATGGTGGCGCACGCCTTTAATCCCAGCACTCGGGAGGCAGAGGCAGGCGGATCTCTGTGAGTTTGAGACCAGCCTGGTCTACAGAGCTAGTTCCAGGACAGGCTCCAAAGCCACAGAGAAACCCTGTCTCAAAAAACCAAAAAAAAAGACATAAATGGAGGAGAGGTGAGGGGTTAACAACTAGTAATTTATGGCTTTGCTGCTGTTTTTGAAACAAGGTTTCACTATGTTGCCACAGCCTGGCTTTGAACTGACAAAATTTGCCTGCCTCTATTGGAATTAAAGGTGTGCTTCACCATCCCTGGTTTAAATAATTTAGGTTTTAAGAAAGAAGGCAATGTAAGGGCATATAATACTTATACTCCAAGGCCATCTTGGTTTACATTAATATAGTTAAGACCCTATATTAAACAAAAAAAAATTAATAGAAGAGAGGGAGGACTGGTGGTTGGCACCTGTAATCCCATCAGTAGAAGGTAGCAGAGGCAAGAGGATAGAGGCTTCCAGACCATCAGGGATACAGTAAGACCCTGTGCCCTCTCAAACTCTCCACACTCCAAATACTGAAATAAGGAAGGCATCAATCTATAGATCAAGAAGGCGTGGGCAAGGAGTCGGAGGCTGGAGAGATGGTTCAGCAGTAAGAGCACTTGCTGCTCTTGAGGAGGACCTGGATTTGGTTGCCAGGACCCATGTGGTGGCTCACAATCAACCAAAACTCCAGTGGTGCACAAACATACAGGCAGGCAAAGCACCCACACATGTAAAATAAACAAATGGCTTACTGTGCAAAAGAAAAACATGATCAATAAAGAATTATTAAGACCTGAGTCAGATGGTGGTGGCGCGCACCTTTAATCCCAGCACTTGGGAGGCAGAGACAGGCAGATTTCGAGGCCAGCATGGTCTACAAGAGCTAGTGCCAGGACAGCTAGGGCTATGACACAGAAAAACCCTGTTTAAAACAAAACAAAAATACCAAGACCAAAAATATTTGAGTGACAGCGCTCAATTTCAAAAAGTACATCTATGTACATCTCATCTCTTATAGAGGAAACGGCATCAGGCCCACTTCAGAGTTCAAAAAAAAAAAAAAAAAACTTGAAGTCAGAAAATAAAAAAGGCGCCGGGCTGTGGTGGCGCACGCCTTTAATCCCAGCACTCGGGAGGCAAAGGCAGGCGGATCTCTGTGAGTTTGAGACCAGCCTGGTCTACAGAGCGAGTTCCAGGACAGGTTCCAAAGCCACAGAGAAACCCTGTCTAGAAAAAAAACAAAATAAATAAATAAATAAAAAAGGCTTGAGAAAAAGTCTTTACTAAGCTGGAAGTCATTCATGTAAAGGCAATAGCATAAAATTCTTTCCTATGGGCTAGACAAGCAGTTCAGGGATAAAGCATTTGCCTAGCACCCCCAAAGCCCTAGATTCAATCCCCAGAACAGAAAGGGGGAGAGGGAGGAAGGGAGGGAGGAAGATTTTCTGATAGAGAAGCTGTGATGTAGAAAGACTGCCAGTATTTACAACAGTGACAGGATAAATTGAAATTAAGTAACTATGGTATCTATATTTATGAAACAGATTCTAATTTCAAACTTTAAAGTTTCAGTTGGCCATGATGGTGAATACTTGTAATCTCAGCCCTAAGGAGTTAAAGCTAAAGGATTTGGTGTTCAAGGCCAACCTGGAATAAAAACCTGTCTAAAACAAAGGCCTTGCAAAATGAACAACAACAAAAAACAATATTCTGGTTATAGTGAATAAGACAAAATCTATCTTCCTTGAAAGTTTGTACAGAGCACTTGTTGCTTGCATGTTTTACTTCAATATTCAAATCTGATGCACGGTAAATACAACAATTAGCTCATAACTTTTTCACCAGGTGGTTCAACATACAAAAACATCCTTTAGAAGATTCACTTCTTATGAAAGGAAGTGGCAATGAGTGGTTTAATTTATTCTTTCATTTGTTTGTTTTGAGATAGGGTTTCTCTGTGTAGCCCTGACTATCCTGAAACTAGCTCTAATTGACCAGGCTGGCCTTGAACTCACAGAGATCCTGCCTTTGCTTCCAGAGTGCTGGGATTAAAGGCAAAAATGCCACCAATGCTCGCTGAGTGGTGTAATTTCTATTAAGGTGTTTACAACACAAATTTTGGACAGGCAGTAAAAGAAGAACTGTTCAGTAAATTCTAGTTCAGAGTTTTTACATTCCCAAATTGTCTGCTTTCCTTGCTGCTTCAGGCTGCTAACCTGACTACTTGGGTAAAAGAAAAACAATTAGATAACACTACGTCATAAACATGGAATCACTTCACATACACTGTTCCCCCAAAGTATTTCTATCATACAACTAGTGACATATCAGATAATTAATTTTACGGATACACAAATGAACACTTTCATTTTGCTGCATTTTTATTTTAACTTGCACAGAAATCTGCAACTCACGTTACTCAGTTTATACTGCTAGAGACTAAGGAGTGTAAACTTGAAAAGAACAATTTAAAACTCGTAAGAAAACGGCACTACAAGTGAAACCGGTAAAAGGCAACGCTAGCAAAAGATTGGTTAAATTTATATAACAATATGTCCCCAAGGGCAAACTTAACTGATTATATCCAAAACCTCTCCAGCAAAGTGAATTACCTCCTGAGGGGGTGAGGTTGCCATCTCTGTCTTGCCCAGCCGACGGCCAACTTGCCGCGGGATAAAAAGCCCAGACAAGGAAACATAACTGGCCCGTGGCTGCGCCAATGGGGTTGCAGCGCGCGGGGCACAACCCCCGGGGTTAGAGCCACTGGGAGGAAAAAGGCTGGGACACAATAAGAGGGGACTGAGCACAACGAGGGGGACTGACTGCAATCAGTCTAGACGCCACCACCTGCCATTCCCCAATCCTGGCCGTGGGGGCAGCTTTCTCCACCCGCCTGTGCAGCGGGCGAGCCTGATTTCCCTCGGCCTGAGGACAACAGCGGGTTCACCGAGTCCACGGGGAGCAACGTAAGCAGCGCGGAAGCCTGGAGCCAGCTTACTGCGCTGCACACACCGCATGGGGGAAGAGAGGCTGGCAGGGATGGGGGGGATGCTCAGTGGCCACAGTGGGGACTGAGGTGAGAGCGCGACGGTTTTCGGAGGACGCGCGGAGGCTAGGAGGCGCGCTGCGTTGCGCGGGGATCAGAGCGGAATCGGGAACCGGTTCCCAGTGCCTTAGCGCTACGGCGAAAGAAGGGGAGGAGTATTTCTAGGTCCCCCGCACACCCCGTTGCGGTACACTCACCCGCGCCAAAGTCCTTCCGGAAGTCCAAGTTCGAAGATGGCGCCGCCTGTCGGGTCGCGGTTTTATGACGAAACCTGGAGCGGCTCTTCCTTGCCCCGCCCCCGGCACAAGGTAAACGCAAGCTCGGTCGGGAATGCGTTCCCTCCCGAGTTTTCTACTAAACTCTGTGTTCCATAATGCAGCGCGGCGCAGCGCTGAGCCCTCCGATGCCGGCGAGCTGGAGCCTGGCTTCCGCGGCCCTGGGACACTGCAGGGCCTTCTGGGAATTTCAGCAACCGGAAGGGGAGGTCGGCGCCTGCGCGGCACCGTGGCTTCCCCAGCGGCCTTGATGAAAAGCTTTGAAGGTGAGGTTGTCGCGCTTTAGCTGTCGCCCAGCGTTCCTAGCTGCCATTACTCAGGCTGTGGCGAACAGAGCCAGACCACACTGCTGCTTAACGGCAACCCCGAGCTTCAACGGACTAGAAGAGGAGCTACTGATTTTCTGCTGCTAAGTGAATGAACAGAGACAGGAAGAAAATAGGAGGGCTTGGAAAGAGGCCAAGAAAAGGAAGCGGGGGGGGGGGAGCCTAGTCGGGGTGGGTACGCGGCGCTCCTAAAGAGCTCGTCAGCCCGACTGCCAGGCCTCCCGTCTCCGGAGGTAGCCTATGATGGAGGAAACAAGTGCAACAAGTTTTCCTGAACCATTTAAAACCAGATAAATTTTCCAGGTCTGCCCATACCTGTAAGGAGGAGGAGGGTGAGAAAAAACGAACAGGAAGAGGTGGAATAAGCCAGTCTTTCCTTTTCCAAATACTCTTGTCCATTAATTCCCTTGATTAAACATTTAGGAGAAGTGTAGAAGTCGGTATAATGGCGCACAGCTATAATCGCATCACTGGGGAGGTGAAGGCCAAAGATCAGCAGTTCAAGGTCATCCTGGACCAAGAAGTTTGTCTTGTCTCAGAAAAAAATGAAAAATAAATAAGGGGAAACTGGGGTATGCTTGCTCTCCCTTGTAGTCCTTAGGTACTCAAAGCTGAAGGAGGAAGATCCCTTGAGTCCAGGACTTAAGGCCCTACTTGGTTAACCCTGACACTTAAAACCAAAGTATGGAGTTAGCCAAAACCTATGGGAGGAAAGAAAGGGGACACCCAGTTCTCTCCTGTCCCCTTATGCCCAGAGGGAGCATTTTGAATAGATGTCTTCTCTCCCCTCTTTTAGGTACTGGCTCCTCAACATTGTGTAGAGAGTTACAGATTTACTTCTGTAACGAACACAATCTCTTAAACTCCTACCTCTGGCTGGGTGGTGGTGCGTGGCTATAGTCCCTGAACTGGGAGGGAGACCAAGGGCAGCTTGGTCTACAGCCAGGGATGTGCAAAGAAACCCTGTCTCGAAAGAAAAACCCAAACAACAAAACAAAAATCTTCCTGCCTCTGATTAAGTTCCCTTTCATTTTGTCACAAAATTAATGGCTTTACTTTTGGAAAAAAAAAAAAAAAAGATGCTTTGTAGCTCAGAGTTCAAGACACCAAGGGCATCAAGACTTTTCAAACTTCACTAACCCAGGGGCAGTTAACCCCTTTCTCATTGTAGATTGTGTTTATGCTCAGATTCCATTCTTTCTCAATCTCATACCTTTACCCTAAGTGCCCCGGAGCTAACCACGGACCTGCCTCAGCCTCCTAAGTGCTCTCTGTATAAGCACAAACCTCCATACCCAGTTTGTCTCAACAACACAGACCAATGCTTTCTTATTTATGTGGAATAGCCTATGCACACATTCATGTCGATGCCTTTGGAGGCCAGAGGGTATATTGGGTCTCTGGTGCTGCAATTAACAGGTAGCCATGAGCCATCTAATATGGGTGCTAGAAATCAAATTCTGGTCCCCTTGAAGAACATCAAACACCCTTAACCACTGAGATAGCTCTCCAGCCCCTATCTGGCTACTTTTAACTGCGTATACTCGTATATTCCATATCTGTATGAAAATCTTCCTTATTCTATGTGCCTGCTTGGCATGTAACTATATGTAGTTAGTTACTGATTGGGTAACTGTGTAGTTAACTATTTTGTTATTTACTGATACTGCTGAGTATTTGTGTGGTCTCTGGTCTTTTGATGGTGTTGCATTGTTGCTATAATTCATGTCTAAGTTACTTCAGATATGCTACTCTGTGGCTAGGATGAATGCCTCAAAGCTGAGTTGCTGGCTCAATGTTATAGGTAGGCACATTTGTAGTTTTCATTGAAAAGTATTTTTTTTGGGGGGGGGCATTTTTTCGAGACAGGGTTTCTCTGTGGTTTTGGAGCCTGTCCTGGAACTAGCTCTTGTAGACCAGGCTGACCTCGAACTCACAGAGATCCACCTGCCTCTGCCTCCTGAGTGCTGGGATTAAAGGCGTGCGCCACCACCGCCTGGCGAAAAGTATTTTGTTGAGTGTTCTGTGTCTTGGTCTAATGTCTTTTTTGTTTGTTTGTTTGGTTGGTTTTGTTTGGGTCTGGTGCTTTTTTGTTTTGTTTCATTTTGGTTTTGGGACAAAGGTAGCCTTTGTAGCCTTTGGTGTCTTGGAACTTACTCAGTAGACCAAGCTGGCCTTGATAACTAACAGATCTGCCTGACTCTACCTCCCAAGTGCTGGGACTAAAGTAAAGGTGTGCGCCACCACCGCCCAGCTACGTCTCCAATTTCTTAATAGTTACCTTTCTGAGCATGAGGTTGACCTTGTTGATTTGCTTAAATTTGATGACTGAGTGGTACATTCAAAAAGCCCACCAGCTTATACTGACCTAAAAGTAAAGACTCCACTCGTAGTCAAAAGCCTGTAAGCTTACCCCTGAGATGGCCAAGATAGGTTTAAGGGTAGCCTGGGTTACATGACAAGATCCTGTCTGGGGCCGGGCGATGGTGGCGCACACCTTTAATCCCAGCACTCGGGAGGCAGAGGCAGGCGGATCTCTGTGAGTTCGAGACCAGCCTGGTCTACAGAGCTAGTTCCAGGACAGGCTCCAAAGCCACAGAGAAACCCTGTCTCGAAAAACCAAAAAAAAAAAAAAAAAAATCCTGTCTGGGGGAAAAAAAAAAAAACAGAAAACACAGGGACCAATTAAGTGTTTATCTTGCCTTTCCAGTATGATTTAGAGTTTAGAAAAACAAACTGATGTGAGGGTCTTACTCCCCACCCACTTCCTTTTTGAGTAGGCTCTCTTGCTAAATAACAGCCGGTGCTGTCCACAAATTCGTGATTCTGCTACCTCAGCCTTCCCTGGGCTGGAATACAGGCACACGTCTCCACACTCTTTAAAATGATTGTCATTGCTAAATACGGAATGTGTGAGAGTTAGAAAAAAAAAACACTTTTATATTCTGGTGAAATTACTATTCATTAGCATTTGGATAAAACCACTAAATAAAAGTTTCAGGGGAACCTTAAAGTGTCAGGCCACATTTATCACTAAAAATAAAGTCACAAATCATTGTTTGCTTGCAGATACAAAGCAATATGAAATACTTCTATCCGTTTAGGTATCACTGCCAAAAAGGTGACTAGAAAATCACAAGGCTTAAGAGAAACAACGTAAGTGACACCACTTTAAAAGAAAAGAGGTCACTCGGAAAGAAATGTTTCTGTTGAGTGCAAAAGCCGGAACCCTAAGATCTACGGACTAGACAGGTGAGATGCTCTCCTACTGAGCCACATCCCAGCCTTGCTTTTTGAAATATAATAATAAGGTATACGGATTTGTTCGGGCTCTGATTCAGAGTAACCTACTGTTTTAAAAAGCCAATTTTGAGGTCTGGAGAGATAGCTCAGCGGTTAAGAGCACTGACTGTTCTTCTGGAGGTCCTGAGTTCAATTCCCAGCAACCACATAGCTCACAACCATCTGTAATGAGATCTGGTGCCCCCTTCTGGCCTGCAGGCATAACACAGTATATATAATAAATATTAAAATATTTTTAAACTAAAAATATTTTAAAAAGCTAATTTTGAGTCAACCTGAACATTTGATTTTGGATTAGATAATCCTAAGGAAGCATTATTTAGTATGTGTGAACTGTATTTATTTATTTACATTTATTTATTTATTTTTGGTTTTTTGAGACAGGGTTTCTCTGTATAGCTTTGGAGCCTGTCCTGGAACTTGCTCTGTAGACCAGGCTGGCCTTGAACTCATAGGCCCGTCTCTGCCTCCTGAGTGCTGGGATTAAAGGCTTGCACCACTATTGCGTAGCATGAAGTGTATTTTTAGGAGACACGCTGAAGTCTGCAATAACGAAAATGATCAATGTCTGAAATTTTCTTTACAATAACAGCAAGGGAAAAAAAATAAGGTCTGGGGAGACGAAGTTGTCATTTGACTGCCATCTCTGTGTATCCCTCCACAGTTCAATATAATAAAAACTAAAGTTTGGCATATTTCAGCCTCAGGAAATGGCAGTGGGAGGAGCTTGAGTTCAAGGCCAGCACCAGCTATACAGTTCACTGTTGTGAAACCTTGTGTCGAAGGAAATAAAAAATGGCAAGTGTTGATAATTGTTGCATCTAATGATAAGTGTTCTCACACAGCTTACTCTCCCTTTGTCCTATGTAGAAATCAAAAACCTGGGTGGTGGTGGCGGCACACCCTGTTAGTCCCAGTGCTCTGGGAGACAGAAGAAGGTGGATTTCTGTGAGTTTGAGGCCAGCCTAGTCTACATAGTGAATTCCAGCAAGACCGCTGTCCTAAAAAACAAACAAACAAACAAAAAACACCTTTACAGATGATTTCTATTCCAAGGCTCAGGATCTCTTGGCTCTCGCCAAGTCTCGCCTCAGTCTACCTTTATAGCTTTATCTGTGAACATCACCGAACTTTACTCTGCAACGGGCTAGTCCTGTTTTTTCTTTCTTTGTTCGTGTTTTTTTTTTTTTTTTAAAGACAGGGTTTCTCTGTAGCTTTGGTTCCTGTACTGGAACTAGCTCTTGTAGACCAGGCTGGTCTCGAACTCACAGAGATCCGCCTGCCTCTGTCTCCCAAGTGCTGGGATTAAAGGCGTTGCTGCCGCCGCCACCACCACCCAACAAGAACTGTTTTTTCACAGGAAGCTATTTCCTCTGCTGATCTGCCTCCTGGTTCTTTTACTGAGAAAGGATTTTCCGAGGACTACATCATGTGTCCCCATTGAAGACAACTGTGCTAGGTAGAGTCAGTCACATCGTTCAAGGGGCTCATTTGTGTTGCCTTGAGCTCACAGTGAAGATAGCTCCTATGCCTTCCTACACTGTCCTTTAACCCGAGGGCCATGAAAGCAGAACCAGGCATTGTGACTCAGCCCACAATTCCCAGCACTTGGAAGGCGTGATTTAAGCCAACACCTTTTGTTATGAAATATTTTCAGATGTGTTACAATTGCTTATGCTGTGGAACATTTATTTTAATGATGCAAAGATGCATTACATTCTTTTTTTTTTTTTTTTTTTTTTTTACGAGACAGGGTTTCTCTGTGGCTTTGGAGCCTGTCCTGGAACTAGCTCTGTAGACCAGGCTGGTCTCGAACTCATAGAGATCCGCCTGCCTCTGCCTCCCGAGTGCTGGGATTAAAGGCGTGCGCCACCATTGCCTGGCTGCATTACATTCTTTTATATTGTATTTGTGAAGCTGTGTTATTTTACCTGACTAAAACACCTGATTGGTCTAATAAAGAGCTGAATGGCCAATAGCAAGGCAGGAGAAAGGATTGGCAGAGCTGGCAATCAGAATAAAACAGGAAGAGAAATCTGGAATGAGGAGGATAAAGGAGCAAGAAAACTAGGAGAAGAATGAAGAGATCTAACAACATTAGTGCAGCCATGATAGGCTGCAAACTAACTATACTAGAACTAGACCTCACCCTTACAATAACCAGGAAAAGCCACAAACTGTACCCTGTGGGAGACCAATCAGAATTGAGACAAACAAATACTAAATGCTCTAGAACATTAAAGATAATTTACATAATCTATATATAGATTGCCAATTTCCTTGCAACAAAACCAGTACCAATCCCTGTTTGGCAAAATTTCTGTTACCTCACTCTTGCCCAATCAGAAGTTCAACCCCCATTTGAATCCAGAATTCCCGTCCCCCCAGTCTTTACTCCTTAAAACCCTGCCATGGCTCAGCTCAGGGCTCTCTGATCCAGTCGCTGCATCAGAAGGGACAGCCGGAGAATTCAAGCTCGAGCTTGCAGTAAAGGCTCTTTGCTTTTGCAGACAAACTTGGACTCCTGGTGGTCTCTTAGGGGCTCATAATGTGGGCATAACAAGGATGCTAGGGCCAGCCACCCAGCTACGTAGCCAGACACAGAATAAGGAGGAAAATTAAATAGAGAAAGATAAAAGGCCAGGGACAAAAGGTAGATAGAATAATTTAAGAAAAACTGACTAGAAACAAGCCAAGCTAAGGCTGGGCATTTATAAGTAATAATAAGATTCCGTGTGGATTTATTTGGGAGCTGGATGGTGAACCCCCCCCCCAGAAAAACCAAAAAGAAAAAAAACAACCACAATCTTTTTTAAAATTATTTTTATGTGTATGTGCTTATGCCTATGTGAGTTTATTTGCCCACATGTGCAGGTGCCTGTGGAGTTCTAAGGGCATCAGATTCCCTGTAACTGGACGTAGATAGTTATGAGCCACATTCCTGGTATCAGAGCCAACCAACAATGTCTCAGAAAGTTAAGTGGTGTCACTTAAGTCATTTCTTTAGGCCCAGTAATTTCATATCTGCCTTATGGTAGCAACCCCTAAATGGGTCAAGGTACTTCATATTGCTTTGTTTCAGGAAGCAAACAATGATTTATAACTTTATTTTAAAATAATTTTGTAGCTAGGGTCTAACTATGTAGCCCAGATTCAGAAATCTGTCTCTGCTACTTGATTGATGGGATTTAAGGTGTGTCACTTCAGGCACAAGGTTGTCCTTGTCCACAGCCCCAGGCTTCATAAAACCCTGAACAAAACAAAACAAACTTATAGATTTGGATTCAGACTGCTTATGACCACATGAGCAACTGTGTTAAGTGAGTTCTTTGTGCCTCAGCTGAGTGGTCTTGGCTGAGTAACCTAACCTCTCTGTGGCTCCCTTTCCTCACCTTTAAGAGTCAGAAAGATGTGTTTAGATACAGGCTTTCTCTATGTAGCCCTGGCTGTCCTGGAACTCACTCTGTAGACCAGGCTGGCTTTGGATTCACAGACGTTAGCCTTCCCCTGCCTCTCCAATGCTGGATAAATGAGTAGCTCAGGCTGGCCTTGAACTTGTGATCCTCCTGCCTTTACCTCCTTCAGCAAATCCTACCAGTGTTAGCCATCAAAACCGGCCTTTTAAAATTTTTTTGCTTTTATTTTTGGTGTTGGTTTTTCGAGA
>NW_004949204.1:919202-939415 GCF_000317375.1 Microtus ochrogaster
GGCTGGAGAGATGGCTCAGAGGTTAAGAGCACTGGCTGCTCTTCCAGAGGTCCTGAGTTCAATTCCCAGCAACCACATGGTGGCTCACACCATCTGTAATGAGATCTGGTGCCCTCTTCTGGCGTGCGGGCATACATGGAGGCAGAATGTTGTATACAAAATAAATAAATCTTTTAAAAAAAAATTATAAATATATTTAGGTTTTTATTTTTGAGGTTTAGTTTCTTTACGTAGTCCTGGAATTTTGCTGACCTCAAGCTCTTCTTGCATTTGCCTCCTGAATGCTGGGATTAAAGACGTGCGCTACCATGTCCAGCTGTTATTTTATGTGTGTTCCCATTGTCTGTGTATGGGCACCATATGCATACCTGAGGTCAGAAGAGGGTGTTGGATGTTCTGGAACTGGAGGTACAGATAGACGAGAGCCACTATGTATGCTGAGTTGAACACAGGTCCTCTGGAAATTAGTCAGTGAGCCACTTCTGCAGCCCTAGTAGTTGTTTTTGAAACAAGGTTTCATTTTGTGACACTAGCTAGCCTGGAACTCACGATGTAGACCAGGCTGGCCTTTGGTTTTACAGAGACTGGCCACCCCATCCGGGATTAAGGAAAGCTCTGCCTGTGCCACCATGCCTGGCCTGTGAATACATTTGATGCCTACACAAACCATCATGCTCCCAGCACCGGCCTGGAGCTCACCACCCGAGAAGGGTTTCCACAGACAGCTTCACAGTGGATGATGAGGGGTTGCAGGGCCAGAGGTAGAGATGCTCAAAGAAATACAAAGCCAGTAGAGTTATGGCAATCGGGTAAGTTTTTATTGGCCCTTGCTCCCTTTCACTGGTCACTGCTCTTGACTCGAAGGACAACAGGCACAGAGCTACAAGGGATCATGCCCAGTTCTGTGATCACCAGATCCACGAGCTCAGGGGGAGTCACGTCATAGACCAGATTCAATAACCGGAGTGATGGATGGTTCTGCCAGTTCGCCAAGACCACCTGTTCTCCCCGCTTACACTGCAGATCATCGGGGTCATCTGCCATGAAGAGAAGTGGCACCGTTTAACTTCCCCTCCCCCTCAAGGCTTCTCCGGTACCTGAAAAAATTCAGTTCTACTCTACTCACCTAGCTCGTTAGAGACAAAGGCATCAGTCTGCACACGTTCACAGAACTTGTATGTTTCACAGCAGACCAGTACTGGGACATTATGTGCTCGAGCTACGAGGGCCAACTGTGCTGTCCCTACCCGAGACATCACAGATCCATTGGCCAGGAGTGCGTGAGCTCCCAATAGCACCTTGGAAACCTGTTTGTTTTAGACAATGAGGAAAGGGAAGAAAAAAATGTCATGTTCTATCAGTATATAACAAGGTCCCCTGCTACTGTGAAGAACAGCAGCACTAAGCAACAAACCATGTTAGCTGCTCTTAGAGAACACCCTGCCATCTTGTATCATCCCAGAACAGGGAAACTGCCCTGTTCCTTTTAGTGGCTACTACATTAATAGGATTTCTTCTAATAACTAGACTGTGCTGGTGCATGGAGCAGTTGAATTTTTATTTTATCTATCATCTATCTATCTATCTATCTATCTATCTATCTATCTATCTATCTATCTATCTACTTATTATTTATGCAGTGTTTTGCCTGCGCACCAGAAGAGGACACCAGATCTCATTATAGATGATTGTGAGCCACAATGTGGTTGCTGGGAACTGAACTCAGGATCTCTGGAAGCATAGCCAGTACTCTTAACCTCTGGGCTATCTCTCCAGCCCCCTCTCCCCTACTTTTTTTTGGTTTTTCAAGGCAGGGTTTCTCTGTGTAGTCCTGGCTGTTCTGGAACTCTGTAGACCAGGCTGGTCTTGAACTCAGATCTACCTGCCTCTGCCTCCCAAGTGCTGAGATTACCAGGCTATATAGGGCAGCTAGTTGCTTTTTTCTATTAAGGATAAAAGATATTGGGTTTGGTGGTTTATACCTTCAATCCCAGTACTTGGGAGGCAAAGGCAAGCAGAGCTCTGAGTCCAGGCCAGCCAGGAACTACATAATGAGACCCTGTCTCCAAAATAAATAAATAGGTTACATGAGAAACCCTGTCTCAAGAAAGCAATAATTATAATAATAATATAACAAGGCAATAATAATAAAAAGGCAAGGGCCATGAGGTGGCTCAATGGGTGAAGTCATTGCCGACCCTGACCATCTGAGTTCTATCCTCAGGATGTGAATGGTGGAAAGAAAACTGACTCTTCCAAAAGGTGTTCTCTGACTCCACATGGAGCCAAAGCATTCTGCCTTTGTCAACCCCCACCCCTCACATCCTTCATTCCCCTACTCCTTCACAATGAATAATAAATGTAAAAAAAAAAGAATAAAAGATTATGCCTGTATTACTACACCCTTTCCCTTCATCCTCAAAGTTCCTTTTTTGTGAGAACCCTCACCTCTGGGAGCACATAGGAGGCTGCAGGAATCAGCAGGTAGGAAGTTGGGACCCCAGCACGGACAAGAGAACGGAGCATGTGCCTTCCCTCAAGTCGGGGCCGGCTGTCCACCACCACCACTCGAAACTGCTTACCCTCAACCCATGCTTCCTGAAGAATCCGTGACACTAGAGAGGAGCTAGATACAGAGGAGAAAAGTGTGACTAACTGGTGGCCAGCCTGTTTGCAAAGGCAAGGGGCAGGCATTTCTCTGACCGTTCCCCTCCCCAGTTTTCTCAGTCAGGTGTTGACCATACCATCCATATACCAGGATCACGTCCCCATTACTGATCTTCTTAGAAGCAAATCGTGAAATTGCCTGAGCTGCAAGCACGATCTTCTCTTGCATATACCGATCGATGGCTTCTCTAAGTTCTGACTTGGCCTAAGTGTCAAGAGAGCATGGTGGCACACACCTTTGATCCCAGGGCTCAGGAAGCAGGAGGATCCCTGAATCTGAGCTAACTTGGTCTATATAACAAGATCCAGGACACAATCGAGACTACATAGACTATCTCAAAGCAAAAATCATGCTATATGCTTGAGTAAATACATAACAATGGGCCTGAACTGGGCCCCAATATGCCAAGAGCGCAAGTCACTTCCCTAGGCAGTGACTAGGGTCATGTGGCATGCCAACACATGTCTTTTGAGAGTTTGGAATGTGCTGTTTATCCTAACCACAGGCACATGCCTTTCCCATTCCCAGAACCCTTCATCACCTCCTCTTCCCGCTTGGAGCTGCTCATGCCAGTGATTTCCTTGTTAAGGAACTTGATGGCGTTGCACATGCTTGCCGACAGGGGGCGGCACTGGGCCAGGAAGCTGCAACAACAATACCTCAAGTTTGTGCAACTGGTTAGGACTTAAAGAGAACAGCAGGATGAAAATAGTGATGGGCATAAATAAAGGCCCTGCACGGCTGTGCTCACCTGATGTAGGGTTTTAGTTTATTTACAAGATCCCTGGAGAGTTCCTCACTGGGAGGTGTTGTGTAATCCTGAATCACCTAAAGAATACACACTCAGATAAGCAAAATGCCCCCTAAGGAAGGTCTCTGAAACGGGGCAGAGGCAAGCTTCATTAGGAAAGTGTTCAGTGTGTGAGTTGTTACTTCTCTGCCCCAGAGATGACTTTGGGGAGACATGCTGGGTAGTCCTGCAGAGTCAGGTAGAGACAGAGAACAGGACATACCTGCTGCAAGGCGTGGAGGAGTGCGATACACCGGGCATTGGAGCCACTGACGAGGCCCTGGGAGTACTGCAGACCGAGTCGCACCATGGCTGGGTGGATCACAGAGGATGGGACGCTGATGGGATGGTGGTGTCACATACTTTTTAAGGGAACTTGAGTGCCTCTTGCCCCATGCCCCTGATGAGAAGGAACCCTCTTCACTAGTACAGACTCCCCGATTCCTGTAGATTCACCCTGAGTTGTACCCCCCCCCCACGTCATCTCTAATTTCCAGCTACTTTTAACACTGGGTTCCTCAACCCCCTAGACTTAGAACAATTTCCCTAAGATCCTACCTCATGTACTGGGTCAAGGAGTTTTGTCTGCTGTACTGGGGTAGGTGGGAGAAGAGACTGACTTTGGATCCATAATCCTTTCGTGTAGGAACCTTGACAAAACCAAAGGAATGTGACCAATAATTCAAAGTTCAAAACTTCCGGGACAGAGCTGGAAAGAAAGTAAACTCACTTCTTTGACCCCACTGCTCAGGGTGTTTCCAGCTCTTTACTTTGCTAGGGCACTTTGGCACTCCCTACCTGCTGTCGCTCTGGCTTTCTAGTAAGCCTCCTCGGAGGTGAGGGGTCGTCGACCTGGGTGGGTTCCGGGAGGCGCTTCACACCTGGAAGTTAATGGGATGGTTTTTTTGTTTTTGTTTTATTTTATTTTTGGTTTTTTGAGATGGGGTTTCTCTGTGTAACAGTCCTGACTGTCTTGGAACTCACTCTGTAGACCAGGATGGGCTTGAACTGAGATCCACCTGCCCCAGGATCCCAAGTGCTGTAGTTAAAGGTGTGAGCCACCGCTGCCTGGCCTTGACATGTGTTTTTAGTGCATATGGAACAGCAGGAAATTAATAAGTTGGGAAGATGGAGCAGGAAGAGTCAACAGAAAAAGTTCAAACTCTGTCTCCTAAGGTAAGAACGGGAGTCCATGCTGGCACAAGAAGCTGGAGAAATGGAGTTTTAACAAGAAAAGAAGATACCTGCTGAGGCTTCTCCAGCTGTACTGGGGCAGGCCTGACGAGGGGGCCCTTCTTGTTCCCCTTTCCTTGCCTGTTTCAGGGCCCGCTCTGCCTCCTGCTTGGCTCTCCTTTCAGCACGAAGTTCGGCCTTACTCCGGCCAGCTGGAACTTTCTCCCCAGCAGTGCCTCCCGACTGACTACCGGGTCCTGGGAGTTCTCTGGTTGGGTCTACTAAAGACAGGAAGAAGTCCAAGCTTAAGGATGGTCTCTGTCCCAACCAATGTTCTCCCCATCCCTCTCCCCGCCACCACCTTTTTTTTTTTTTTTTGGTCACTTTATGTATCACTGGCTGGCTTGGAATTCACTGTGTAGACTAGGCTGGCCCCATTTGTCTCTGCCTCCCACATAATCTCTTCTGTACTTGCTCAGATCAACATTGTTCTGTCTTCCCCACCAAATCCCTCAACCAGCGTCCTACCCCAGGTCTTTAAAGAGTCGCCGCACCTTGCCGCTGAGCTGCAGATACGGTAGAGCCAGCGTCTTGGTCTGCCCCCTTTTCCTCCTTCCGCTTCTTCTTCTGCTGTTTCTTTTCTTTCCGAAGCTGAAGCTTCTCTTCTTGGGTCATCTCCCGCCCCGCTGCCTGAGACATAGACACAGTAACTGCTCTTCCCCAGGCAATGCCAAAGGTGTATCAACACTACTGGATGCGTACTAGATTCCCACAAGGTTAAGTCCCCAATCCTCTCTGACTTCTGTTACAAATCTACATCTCATACGGAGAGAAACTTCTTCAGAGCCATAGTTACATACTGTTAAACTCTGTAAAAATCTGGTTCTACTGAGAAATGAACTGAAAAGGGACGGGAGACGGGGCTGAAAGGTGACACAGCTTTCTATGCAGCGCTTGACAGGCGACTTGGGAGGTCTCCCTCACTTACCCCTGGCCGAGGAGAAAGTTCTGTTTTCATCTCGGATCTGGACTCTGCATCAGAAAACAGGGCACAGAGTGAGCCAGAGAGGCTCCGGGAGGGCTTGGGGAGACTTGTCGGCGCAGTAGGCTGCTGGGTTGGCATGACCACAGCTCGGGGCCCGGCGCCAGGCGCTCCGGGTTCCGCGTGAGGACGCACTGCGCGGCAGGATCAAAGGACGGGCGGGGGAGGAAAAGGGTCAGTCACCCTTCTGGGAACAGCCGGCAAGCAGCACCGAGCTGCGCCCTAGATCATATAAACCAGTCCGGGGATGCGCAGAAACTGGGAGGCAAGGCCCAAAGGCACTCAGGGCTCCGCACCAGCGACCCGACGCTCATCTGCCCCTGTACCAGTTGGTGCATCCAGCCTTTCACTTACCTCCGCGAACGGCCACCGCCACCGCAGCCATGACTGTCGGTCCTAGGCTCCTCCCGCCGAGGTCACTCAAACTACAGCGCCACCTGGGTTACAGGCTCCTCTGCCGCCTCCGGCGGAGTCAATCCCCAGAGGACTACAACTTCCGGCGTGCACTGGGTCCCGCCCCGGACTACGGGTCGTGGTGAGGACCATAGGACTTTGGGCTACCAATTAGGATAGTCTTTGGCCCTCGACTACAGCTCCCAGCATGCCGAGGTGGCTGCTCGCAGAGCCTACGTCCTACAGCCTTCCCACCTCGGAGTTCAGGCCCCCCAAAATGGCGAGCTGGGCTGCGGAGACGCGCTGAGTGGCGGAGGCGAGCGAACAGAGCCGCTACGGCCCTGGTAGTCCGGAGCTCTGCCTTAGGGAACATGCACTTTTCCATTCCTGAAACCGAGTCCCGCAGCGGAGACAGCGGCGGCTCCGCCTACGTGGTGAGGAGCTGCTAGAGCTGGGCCGGGGCGGGGATAACGGGCCGGAGTCCTCGGAGCGGCCTCCAGCCTTCGAACCTCCCTGGAAGCCATCTCACGTCTCAGCTTCGTACAGAAGTCATCCCACGCTCCAATAGGTTCTTTGGGCGATTCCTTTCCCCGGCCAGGCCGCGACTGGTGGTGGGCATTACTGTCATCTCCGGGAGGGAGACTGCCGCACAAGCGCCCGAATTTCCCCTGCACTGGGCCTTCTGCTTGGAACCTGGCCCGGGGGGGGGGGGGGACAGGCCACGTCCTGGGAAGTTTCGGCACGTTGCGCAGACGGCCAGGCTTCTGGGGGCAAGAGGTGATTCGGACTTCGACCCTGAGCTGTTTGCCTGCTTTTGTGTCCTCAGGCTTATAACATTCATGTGAATGGAGTCCTGCACTGTCGAGTGCGCTACAGCCAGCTCCTGGGGCTGCACGAGCAGGTGGGAGGAGAGCCCCTATCTAGATGCAGCTTCAAGCCCTTCCATACTCATGGACATTAGTCCCCTTTCACTGCATTCACCTTTAACCCCTGCCACAGTGGAAGGTGTGTCTTGTTAGCATGACATTCCGGGGACCTCCCTAAGCAAGTTGTCCCACAGTACCTGCTCCTCCCTATAATCACGCCCACCTTCCTTCTTTTCTGAACTGCTTTTTCATCCTTTGCCCCTGCATGAAGAAAAAAAAAAGCCAAAACGAAGCCAATTAGCCCAAGCACGTTCCTTCTGTCACTCCAACCTAGAACTTTGAAATTCGTTTCCCTCCTTACTGCAAACCGTTCACTGATTCCTTCGCTTGTTCTAGGCTTCTTTCATGTGTAACTGTTCGGATAGTCTTGTATCTGTGATACAATGTTTCCATTCCTCACGGTACTCGGTAGACAGCCCTCGTTCTACTGACAGCTAGTTGTCAGTCCTGAGCAAGTTACCTAATTTCTCCAAATGAAAACTAGACAAATAGCAAAGTCCCTTCCATACACTGTGTGAGTATACTGTGACTTTATTATTTGTGCGCATGGATGTTCCCTGTAAATGTTGTCTACTTCCTGTGAGGGTTCAGTGAACAGTCTTGTTAGAGACATCGAAGGGGCTCCTGGACCATGAAAACCCACCCTACAGTGTGGAGGTGCTTATACATATTAATATATCTAAGAATTTATACCCAGGATCCATGAGATCCTGATTCTTCCAAAGTCATCTTTCCTCAGATGACCACTTGGAGAGGGGAACTCAGGACTTGGCGAGTCTCAATTGCCACTTATCCGCTTACGTGAAGAATTTTCTCTTTCTCTCTCTCCACATAGCTTCGGAAGGAGTATGGGGCCAATGTGCTTCCTGCGTTCCCCCCAAAGAAGCTTTTCTCTCTGACGCCTGCAGAGGTAGAACAGAGGCGAGAGCAGTTAGAGAAATACATGCAAGCTGGTGAGTGGATGGATGAGCTTGAGGACCCTGGGAAGAGAGTAAGTCAGGTGCTCTGTCGTAGTTAGAAAGCCTCCTGTCTGATGTTCCCCAATTAATAAAGTGCCCTCACGGATTTGAAACTCCAGACTAGTAAAGCAACCTGGAATTACTAGTAGAACACTAGCTGTTTTTTAAAGACAGGGTTTCTCCGTGTAGCTTTGGCTGTCCTCAAACTCAGAGACATCTGCCTGCCTCTGTTTCCCAAATGCTGGAATTACAGGCGTGTGCCACCACCGCCTGGCTGTAACACTAGTTTTAGGAGTAATTTAGATGGGCGGGGAGAACTTTGTATCAGATATGCTTTAGGTTAACGTCATTGTTATGTCCCTAGTTCTGTAGACTAGACTCAGCTAGATGGCAGCCAAGGGTAGGGCAGGGGAAGAATTTATACAAACTGTGTGAGGTGAGGCCAGCTGGGGGATATGGCAGGCCACCATCAGCCCAGGAAATGGGGTCGGGGTACTTACGAAGAAGAGGACTTGGGGAAGCCAAGAGTGAGTCCTAAGTTACTATGATATCATTCTCTTGACCCCACAGTTCGGCAAGACCCATTGCTTGGGAGCAGTGAGACCTTTAATAGTTTTCTACGTCGGGCCCAACAGGTAACCCCTATTTAAGAGAAAGACCTGATGGGGAACCATGTCATTTTAATTACAAGGTTATTATCTGGCATTTAAAAGAAGTTTTTTTTTGTTTTTTTGTTTTTTTTTTTTTTTAATTTAAAAGAAGTTTTTTTTTGTTTTTTTGTTTTTTTTTTTTTTTAATGGAACAAAGCTTCTGTTGCACCACTGAAATTCAGAAGTCCAGTCTGAGTTTCAGAAGAACACCAGCGGGGTTAGGAAGTTAGGGTGCACTAAGCAGGACCCTAGGCCTACACTAATAAGGTAGTGCCTCCTGTCCTTGTCTGTCCATACAGGAGACACAGCAAGTCCCCACAGAGGAGGTTTCCTTGGAGGTGCTGCTCAGCAATGGACAGAAAGTTCTGGTCAATGTGTTAACGTCTGACCAGACTGAAGATGTCCTGGAGGTGAGATGCACGTTTAGTGCAGCCCCTCTGCCCACTGAGCACCAAGTCCTGCACTGGAACTAGCCGGTTGGATAAGCTGTACTTCCTGTTCCCAGGCTGTGGCTGCGAAGCTGGATCTTCCGGATGACTTGATCGGGTATTTTAGTCTCTTCCTTGTTCGAGAAAAAGAGGATGGAGCCTTTTCTTGTGAGTGTCTCTGGCCCTTACCGCTTGAGCACTGCTTCTGGCAGTGAGTTCCGTCTGCCTCTTGTCAGAAGGGAACATTTCCTCAAAGCACTTCCATTAGTTTCCCTTCCTCTTTAGTCTGACCACTCTTTTTTAATCCACAGTTGTACGGAAGCTGCAGGAGTTTGAGCTGCCTTATGTATCTGTCACCAGTCTTCGGAGTCACGAGTACAAGATTGTGCTAAGAAAGAGGTCAGGGCCCAGGCCTGGGTTGGGTTGCTGGCCATATACTGAGGGGGCTTCATCTGGCCAAGGGAGCATTGCTGGATGTTTTACCCACACCTCCCACCCTCCTTCCAGTGTACTACAATGAATTAGCCCATAGTTGCAATTACTTCTGTTTTCCCATTTCCATCCTGCCTTTGCCTTACCCCCTTACCCCAGCGTAGCCCCCTTACTCCTTTCCACCCCTTGGCCTCACAGTTACTGGGACTCTGCCTATGACGACGATGTCATGGAGAACCGGGTTGGCCTGAACCTGCTTTATGCTCAGGTGAGCTTAGAGCTACGTCAGAACCCTTGCCCTGAAATGACTATGGTACTCCATTTTCCCAAGAAAACTCCTTTCATGTCTTTGGTCCCCGTTCATGGGGAAGTTCGTAGAACATGATCAGAGCTCCTAGCACACTCCGCCTCTCTGAACTGATAAAACCAGGGTCTCACGCAGGTACTTCTCAACTCATTTTGATTACTGCATTGAAGCCCCAGCCTCATTCATTGTCTCCGCTGTATACAGACGGTGTCAGATATTGAGCATGGGTGGATCCTGGTCACCAAAGAGCAGCACCGGCAGCTCAAATCTCTGCAAGACAAAGTCTCCAAGAAGGAGGTGAGCTTTTTGCCCTGTCTCCCCTGAACAGCCAAGTCTGCGCTACCCCCTCGTGACTAAGCACACTCGGTGACCATCTTTCAGTTCTTAAGACTGGCCCAAACCCTGCGGCACTATGGCTACCTGCGCTTTGATGCCTGTGTGGCTGACTTTCCAGAGAAGGACTGCCCTGTGGTGGTCAGCGCAGGCAACAGTGAGCTCAGTCTCCAGCTGCGACTGCCTGGCCAGCAACTCCGTGAAGGCTCTTTCCGGGTTACCCGCATGCGATGCTGGCGGGTCACCTCCTCTGTAAGTCGAGTTTTGTTTCTGTTTTTGAGACAACTTCTAGTCACGTCCCTATTACTGACCTGGAACTATGTAGGCCAGTTATCCTTGAACTCATGATCCTCCTGCCTCAGCTTTTCAAGGCTTAGGATTAGCACACCTGACTTTCTTCTGTGACTTGGGATGAGAGGGAAGGCCTTCTGAGATGGGACCTGGCACGCCTTGCGATCCCAGGCTGCAGAGGTCCACAACTTGACCACAATGAAATCAGCCCGAGTCCTATTCCTCTTTTAGGTGCCACTCCCCAGTGGAAGCACAAGCAGTCCTAGCCGGGGTCGGGGTGAGGTGCGTCTGGAACTGGCTTTCGAATACCTCATGAGCAAGGACCGGCTACAGTGGGTGACCATCACCAGCCCACAGGTGTGAGCCCATAGGTCCCTAAGTCTAAGCTTCCAGGACTGCATGTGAATGGGAGCCCTTGTTAGGAGATCTGGCTAGGGATAGTATCTCTGATCAGGCTGAGCTTCTTCCCCTCAGGCTATTATGATGAGCATCTGCTTGCAGTCCATGGTGGACGAGCTGATGGTGAAGAAGTCCGGGGGCAGTATCAGGAAGGTAAATGGCACCAGAGGCCAAGCAGTTGTGTGGCCGTGCTCTCCTGTTGTGTTCTGGGTTCCCCAAGGGTTCTCTTGGGGAAGAGGCTGGGCTCTGAGGAGGTTTCTGCCCTTTAGCAACATTTTGGATCTGTCCTTAGATGCTGCGTCGGCGAGTGGGGGGTACCCTGAAACGTTCAGACAGCCAGCAAGCAGTGAAGTCTCCACCATTGCTCGTAAGTTAATGTCCATCAGTGCCTTGGCTCCTAGCCCTGCCTTCCCATCCCTGTTCCTAAACCTAACTGATCTGCCTCCTCTTCCCAGGAGTCACCAGACGCCAGCCGGGAATCCATGGGCAAACTCTCAGTGAGTTACTGGGTTGGTGAGGTTGACTGCAAGGGGCTGTCACACAGGCTGCTGCCCTCTGACCCTCCTCCCACCTCTGTTACAGAGTAAGCTGAGTGCCGTGAGCTTGCGGGGAATTGGCAGTCCCAGCACAGATGCCAGTGCCAGTGCCGTCCATGGCAATTTCGCCTTCGAGGGCATTGGAGATGAGGATCTGTAATCTCAGCTGCCTGGATGTCTGCCCTCTACCCCAGAGGAAATTTACACAAACTTGCCCTGTGCCTATGCTCCCAAGTTAGGGGAGTCTTTTCCTACTCCCTTCCTACTTTTTTTTTTTTCCTTTTGGCCAGGGGCCTCCTAACCTACCTTCCTTTTCCTGGGCTGGCTACACAAAAGATCACTCTTTTTCAGAGCTGGCTCTTTATGCCAAATTAGCATTTAGTATTTTGCACAAAGTCCAAGGGACCAGGACTGCTTGCCTTGGGGAGGAGCTAGTGCTCCCCATGGGCTGTCTCTGGCTTTTTAGGGCCAGGCCATGGGCAAAGGGTGGGCAGAGGTCTGTGAATGGTCTGACCAACTCCCCATCATTAAACTCAGCCTGACTGCTGCCTACCTCTGGTTCCCTCACTAAGGGTAAGGCCTGTGTGCCATTGCCAATTCAGCATAGACATGGCTTTGTTAGTGTTTCCTTTATTATAAAGCACTGAAATAAGTTAAAACAGGTGAGAGGCTGGGCAGTCCCCAACCAATTCATATCCATGGCCCCTGGGAACAGTGACAGTGAATCCAAGGTCCTAATCACTGAGCTCATTAAATTAAATACATGAGCCAAGACCAGGCCCCCTGGTCCATATGGCCCCCTGCTCATTTGATTGAGGCTAGTCCATATAGCGCCTAGGTTAGTCTGTGTGGAGCCCCTGGCCAGCGGGGGAGGAAGGGGAAGGTGGTTTCTAGTCCATTTGTATAAAATGCAGGAGAGTCGGGGCTAATTCCTAGGACCCCAGGTAAAAGAACCTAGTTCAAGGTGAGTCTGTATGGAGAGCCCTGCTACCAGTAGCACCCAGGGCTGCCGGCCCCCGAGTGCTCATAACAGAGGGTGGGCTATGAGGTGGGGCCCAGCCCTCGGGGGCAGAGAGACCAGGTCCTCCTGCCCCACCATGGCCATGCACTTTCTGATGGCGCTTGTAGTTGTCCCAGTGGCCTGTGGTGTAGGCGCAGGTGGCACAGCGGAAGGGCTTCTCGCCCGTATGGCGTAGCATATGACGTTTGAGGTTCATACTCTGGTTGCAGCTGTAGTTGCAGAGGCTACACCGAAAAGGTTTGTCACCAGAGTGGATGCGACCATGACGCTTGAGGTTGGCCAGGTTTCCACAGGCGTACGGACAGAGGGGGCACTTGTAGGGCTTCTCTCCTGTGTGGACACGCTGGTGCCGTTTCAGGTTATCCAGATGAGCAGAGGCATAGGGACAGCGGGCACAACGGAAGGGTTTCTCACCACTGTGAGTCTTCATGTGCCGAGCCAGGTGGTTGGGATAGTGAGTGGCAAAGGGGCAGAGACTACAGGCGAAGCCTTTGTCACTGGGGCCCTGGGGTCCCCCACTGGCACCCCCTCCAGCCTCTCCTCGCATGCAACGCCCACACATGGCAGTTCCCAACCTGCTGCCCTCACCCTCCTCCAGTTCTTGTCCACAACCCCGGCAGGTCCAAGGGAACAGCAGCTCTGGCAGTGGTTCTGATCCAGTTCCACACAAACCCTCCCCTTCACCCCGTAGCTGCCCACAGTCTGGCAGGTAGCTGGTACCACCTGGTGGCACATGGAGGCTCAAGTCTGGAAGGAGCAGAGTATCTGTGGGAACAATGAGACATGGGCTATGACTCCAAGTATCCATCTTACTACCCACCCACGTCCCACGCCCCAGGATCTCTGCTGGTCTGCTTACCTTCAGATTGCCGGGGCATTGTCCCCTCCTGCTCTGTGGGACTGGGAGGCCGGGTTGGTCGTGGAGCACAGCATCGGAAGCCACAGGTCGGGCAGGGAGGAGTGGGAGGCCCCGTGTGAGTGCGCTGATGCCGCCTCAGGTTGCCCAGGCTGCTGCAGGCAAAGGGGCAGTGGGGACAGCGGTAGGGCTTCTCGCCAGTATGGGTGCGGGTATGTCGTGTCAGGTTGACGAGCTGGGCTGAGGCGTAGGGGCAGCGGCCACAGCGGAACGGCTTCTCCCCGCTGTGTGTCTGCATATGCCGCTTCAGGTGGCTCGAGTAGTGGGACACGAAGGCGCAGAGGCGGCATGAGTACAGAAGCCGTGGGGGCAGCGGGGGCCCCCCACCCGGTCCTCCTGCCCCACAACACGGCCCCTCACCTGTCGGCCCCACACACAGCTGGCAGGCTGGGCCTGGCCTCTCACCCCTGGCCTCCCCTGGACCCCTGGCTGGTTCCTCAACTTCACTCTCCGCACTTAGTGCCCGGCCGCCCCCAGACTCGTCGTCACTCAGCCCATAGGGAAGTCCAGGTCTGGCCCCCTGAGAGTCTCCTGGTGAAACAGAAATAAGGGGGAGGAAAACAAAAAAAACACAACGTGGTTTGGAAGTCTAAGTTCCAAATTGTCATTTCTCCCTTATGGCCGCACTTAGCAGCCCCACCCTTCATTTTATAAAAACAAAACCTTTTAGATCTCTCCCAGGAATCTGTTTCCCTATAGAGACCTCAGAACATTCTATCTATCTACCTCTTTGAGCCTAATTACTGACAATAAGGTTGACCCCCCACACACCCTTTCTGCTAAATGGAAAAGATCAAGGACTTGAAGAAGGGGTACAGGCTGACAGCATTAATTCTTGAGATAAAGTAAAAATTCAAAAGTCCCTGAGACCCTTTTAGTAAGCACCAGCTGACAATAAAAGGAAACCCATCTCAAGGTGGTACAATTTGGAGCAAGTGGAAACAATGTAATGCAAATTACATTATTTTTCTAGACAGAGTTTCTCTGTGGCTGTGGAACCTGTCCTGGAACTAGCTCTGTAGACCAGGCTGGCCTCGAACTCACAGAGATCCGCCTGCCTCTGCCTCCCGAGTGCTGGGATTAAAGGCGTGTGCGACTGCTGCCTGGCTAGTCGATTCTTTTGTATGGGGTTCGTTCACTCCCCGTCTTAAAGAGAAAGAGTGGAAATGGCAACCTCTCAGTACAAAGGATCTGCCGCTACAGGTCAAAGATAGCGTATTTACAGAAGTCCCTTCCAGGCATCTCCGGAGGAGCACACACAAGGAATGGGGCGAGGGGCAAGGTTATTAAAAGGGCACTAACTGACCATGGGCACTCATCTTTGTATTCATGACACTCAGCCCGGACCCAGAACTTCGCCCCAGCAAAATGATGCTGCTGAGGGACCCTTAAGCAAACCAAGTAATCAAGTGGGAAACCAAGCCAGTCCTACACTGTAGCAGGAAGTGGTGTCTTGGTCACTGACGCTGACTTTTAAAAGACTTGAGTCACCACTAATAGCTACTAATCCTTAACCACGACCCCTAAACACACCTTCGGAGTCTCTCTCAAAACCCATGAGCTGGTCGTTGTGGCCGTCACCTTCCTCCTCTTCCTCTTCCTCCTCAAACTCCAGATCTTGGCCTAGTAGCAAATCACTCTCCAACACCAGGGCCCCAGGTCCTTCGTCGAAGGAATCTTCAGTATCCACTAAAGAGAGGACGGAGTTTGTGGACTCTCCCTCCCACGCCGTGCCCATAATCCGAACCAGGGAGCCAGCCATTGTAAACTGCACTTCCCATACTCGCTGACCCTCTCAGGTTCCCTTAATACTTTGGAGGTAGATGTGAGCCCAGATCATCCGCCCCCAAAACCTCAGGAGTCCCTCTCCACCCAGACCTGAGCCCACTCTACTGACCCCACCCCTGTTCCTCCCCGCTCAAGGCCCCTGACCCCTGACCTTTGACCCCCTCGCATTTCACGGGCTGCGGGTGGCTTTGCTTCCTCCGGGGCATCGTGACCGGCTCCAGCCCGACGCGCCTCCGGCCCGAGGCCGCCCGGCCCCGCCCCTCCCAGTTCGGCCCAGTCGTCGACCCTCGCTTTCAGGGTCCAGGAGCCGCCCCCATACACCAGTGCGGGCCCTGGGCAGCCCCCGGCCCTGGCCCCGGAGCCAAGCTCAGGTCGCTCCCGCCGCCGCCGCCGCTTCCATTCATGGAGCCCCCTATCCCCCTCCGGAGACCAGCTGGTACCTCCGTACCCGCTTCCGCTTCCGCCGCCGCACAGCCGCACGGGACGCGTAGTTCGTGGGATGCACAACGGGAACGCGGACGCAGCGTGACCGGGAAGTGATTGTAATGCTCTGCTAGCCGACCAATTGGAGGCTGCAGGAGTAAACCGACCAGCCAGCCAGGCAGAAGGTCCCCAGCCCCCCCTGCGTACGAAACTAGGAAGTTGCACCTGAGAGTGAGAGGCGCGCCTGGGCGGCCTCCCAACAGGCAGGCTTAGCTCCTGCTTCCCACTCTCTGCCCCCTGCCAAACGCGCGGGATTGACTCGCAGGCACACACCAAGAGCTCCCCATGTGCTCCCCCGTGTGACCCAGTTTGGGGCCAAGGTAGGAGAGTAAAAAAGGACACTGTGGGCACGATTAGGTTTTGTTTGGCCTTTAGTCTGAAAAAGTGTTGCTCGAAAGTGTACAACAGAGAGCGGGTGCAAGCGGCTAGGGGTCACAGAGCCGCCAATAAAAAAGAATGTCCTTAAATAAAGTGTTCACAGAGTAAAAATCAGAACTAGTCCTTCCCTGCAACACAACAGAGCACAGGCACAGAACCGACCGTCGACGAGCCCGAGTAAAGATGAGGCTCAAGAGGACAGCAAAGGCTCCCAGGCTGCCGCGTGGAGGGAGAGCCCTCTTTGGAATGGGCTGAGGAAAGCCACCCAGCTCCCCCTGCACACCTCATAACCACTGCTAAGGCTAAAAGAAAAAGACAAAACTCAGTCTTGGGTCCAAGGGCTCAGAGAACAGTCCTGGTGGGCAGGGTCAGGACAACTGCTAGTCCCGCTTGGCCTTCTTCTTGTCACTGTTGCCATTCTCTTCAGCTCCCTCAGGGGAGAGCGCCTCCCCGAGTTTCCTCTTGCCACACTCTGGCTGGAGCTCTGCTGTATTTCGGGGCTTGAAGCAAATGATGATGCATGTCATGTTGTCACACCCTGTACCGTCCCCAGAAGTGTCTGGTGCCAGGCACTGATCCAGCAGCTACAAAAAGGTTGAGGCAGTTTAGCACAAGGTTTGAACCCTTTCCTGGGAACCTAGAGCACCACAGAAGGCCTGGCCTTGCTGACACAGGGTTACAAAAGGGAAGGAATGGGCAGCAGGTATTATGAAACTGACACTTGTGAACTTTTGATCCCTAAGGTTACATCAGGGACACGACGAAAGATGCAACTTTTTAATCAAGGTCTTCTAGTGTCTGTAGGTGATTAAAACCACTCCCAGCCTTAAGTCTCAGCTCAGAGAGAAAAAAGTTGTGGCTGTGGGGCTGGAGAGGTGGCTCAGCAGTTAAGAGCACTGGCTGCTTTCCCAGAGGTCCTGAGTTCAATTCCCAGCAACCATATGGTGGCTCACAACCATCTGTAATAAGATCTGGTGCCCTCTTCTGGCCTGCAGGCAGAATACTGTATACATAATAAATAAAATCTTAAAAAAAAAAAAAAGTTGTGGCTGTGTAGTATCCTCCTCTAACTTCAGACTCACCTCTTCCACAATGGAGGACAATAACCGAAGTTCCCCATTTTCATCACGTTGGCTGATCTTTGATTGAATAAAGTCTACAACCTCCTGGCTGCTCATCACATTCCTGGGGTCAAAAAATGACAGTCAGAATTCTTAGTCCCACCAAGGCAGAGCAAAGAGTCATGTAGGCAGCAGTACTGATGCAGGCCAATGTCAACACCTGAAAAAATGTTCCTCAGCTCTGCCTTAGGCTTCTGTGACTTTAATTCACTGAGAAGCTGACCTTGAAGCTACTGCCCCCTACTGTAGCTCCAAGCCTTAAAGTAAGGTTGCAGAAGGGCATTTAAGGGTATTCACCAGTGCTCACCAGATGCCATCGCAAGCAATGACCATGAATTCATGGTCATCAGTGAGAGTCAGCACCTTGATGTCAGGAAGGGCAGAAATCATCTGTTCCTCAGGTGGCAAGTTTTTGTTCCTCTTGTAGAAATGGTCTCCTGAAAGGTAAGAATGGCCAGCAGTTTGAACACTTCCTAGACGTATATTAGAGGCAGGTCCATGACTTAGTGGAATAAAGAACTAAGTTCTAGCTTTTCTAGTTTCAGACCTGCTATCAGAACAAAGACCTCATCTGCCTTTTTTTTTTTAAACATCCAGGACAGTGAGAACTATAACTTCACTATTTCACAAAGATGTTTTCGATTATTCTGAACGGCACAGGGCTTAGAATGTTAGGTAATCTGGGACAGAGGACGAGACCCCAAGATTTCCTTATAGCTTCTTAGTCCTTACCAATGGCCCTGGAGAGGTTGAGGCCTCCATTGACACGCCCATCCATCGTGACCTTGCCACCAGCATTCTTGATGCGTGCCAGCTCCACTTCATCTTCCGGTTTATGGTCGTAAGACATATCTAAAGCTTTGCCAGCTTCCGACACCACACAGCGAGAGTCTCCTGCATTGGCCACAATCAACTGCTTCCCCCGTATCAGAGCCACCACTGCTGTTGTGCCGCTGTCAGAACCAGGCTTAAGAGGAAGAAAGGGAGCCTTGTGGGAGTGTTTAGGCACGAGCACACTCCTCACCAATCATCTATACTAAAGAGCTGTCCAGAGACAGCATGTTTCCTTGCCATCTTAAAGGCAATTCTATCCAGATTTCCCTTGTAGTTCCCATTGTAGAATTAATACTCCTATATTAAAAACTAAAATATTGCCAGGGGTGGTGGTGCAAGTCTTTAATCCCAGCACTCAGAAGGCAGAGGCAGGTGAATCTCTGGGAGTTTGAGGCCAGCCTGGTCTACAGAGTGAGTTTCAGGGCAGGCTCCAAAGTTACAGAGAAACACTATCTTGAAAAACAAACAAACAAACAAACAAAAACAAGACTAAAATAGCAAGGGGATATACTTCTTAAAATCAAATCAGGAGATTTACACTTGTTTCTTGTTCTTTCCAAAATCAACAGTTCCCGCTTCCACATACCTCTTCTTTGCCTTCCATTCCAGGTACCATCATCTCTTCTTCTTCCTCCTCCTCTTCATCATCCTCTTCAGCCTCCTCAGTATCATCCTCATCTTCCTCGTTCTCTGCCTCCTCACTGCTGTAGCCATCCTCTTCCTCACTGCATTCCTACCAGGAAGATTCCAAGATACTGAGACTGGGATACTAAGATACCCCCCACTCTGCCCCATCTTCCTCAACATAGACTCAAAATAGAAATCCTAACAACTGTCAAAAGATATAACCAATGTTGTCATGAAAATCTGGGGCAGCAGAGAGACTAGGATAAGCATGATAAATTGACATTTTGAACTGGGCACAGATGTCATCAGCAAAACAAGTCCTGAGGAAGGTCAAAGCAGCCAGTCAGAATACCTTCCAGAGAATAAATTGTTGGGAAAAGGAGACACCTAAATACCCAAACTAATAAAAACTGCCTTCCTATTCTCTCTCTAGGAGACAGATCCTGAAAGGCCAGAAATAAATCACTTTATTGCCAGCGAACTGGCTCTGGATAAAGCCTAGTGACCTAGGTTCAGTCTTCAGAACTCGCATGGCAGGAGAAAGCTAACCCTCTCAAGTTGTCCTCTAACTTCTAAGAGCATGCCCTGGCACTCAGGTACACACATGTACACAACACAAAATTAATGTTCATTTTTAAATCTTAATTTATTCTTCTGAATTTTAAATCAACAAAAGAAAAGGGGGTTAAAGGTCCAAGACAATGCACTCAAAGGCAGCTTAGAATGCAGCGAGTCTTGGGAAATGAAGAGGGTAAATTAGGTCCTGGCTGGCAAGCCTGATAAGCTGATATTGAACCCCAGGACTTACATGAGAGAAGCAGAGAACTGACTCACACAAGTTATATATCCTCTGACCTCAACAGACAAGCATGGAAACATACATACATGCAAAATATAGTACAAACTTAACAAGAGTTGAGGCTAGGGATGGCATTACACAGCCCTCACTGCAGCTTCACAGGCCCTTACCTCACTGTCATCCTCTTCCTCCTCCGCCTCATCTGATTCATCCTCACTGTCCTCAAAGAACTTGGACTTAGCAACTCGCGGCAGCTGGTCAGAGGCTGAAGAGCAGGAAGGCCCAGCCTCACCAGTGGCAGTACCAGGCTCACCAATTTGGCCTGCCTCAGTCTCATGGTCCGAGTTAGAGGAAAGGCCTGTGTGACCTTTGGCTGTGGGGCCATTTTCCTGGGAAGGAGTTTCCCTAGATGGGTCCTCAGGTCCGGCCTCCCCATTGAGGCCCTGAGGCCCTGGTTCGTCGCCTGTCCCAGTTCCAGATTTGGCGTGGGTAGGTCCCTTCTGACAGTTCTGCCCGTATCGTGTCAGCAACTCTTCAATAGTCATGGTAGCCTCTTCATGCAGCAGTGCAGCCTCCTCATTGTCCACTGCAGGGAAGAGGCTAAATCAGCGCCCCTAGCCCAGACTCCTCACAGGCACACCTCCTGTGATGTGACGATGCACTTCCCAATTACCTCCCACTTATGAGGCTCCACTCACTAATCAAGTCTCACTGTCTCCTCAATAGTCTTTTTCTGGTCTTTCTTAGTCCGAGGAACACCAGTTTATTTCCCTATTGTACCTCTCATTTGTATTGTTAACTTGAAACCTTTACACTGAGGACCCAGATAGCCCATATATTAGTTTGCAAGGATTAAGTTGTAATATCTGGCTATCAAGGCTAATAACCGCCCCAGCCTTGAAAAAGAAAAAAGAACACA
>NW_004949204.1:939678-942687 GCF_000317375.1 Microtus ochrogaster
TTCGAGACAGGGTTTCTCTGTGATTTTGGAGCCTGTCCTGGAACTAGCTCTTGTAGACCAGGCTGGTCTCAAACTCACAGAGATTCAACTGCCTCTGCCTCCTGAGTGCTGGGATTAAAGGCGTGTGCCACCACCGCCCGGGCATATAGGGTTCTTAATGTGAAAATTCCCCTGGTCCTTAGGAAGACATCCTTTATTAGAACGGATAATAAGCTGTTTATTTCTTTCTAACAGGATGCCACACTCACCATCATCTTCATCTGCTACTTTTTCTTTATCATCCTCGTCTTCTGTGGGTCTCCCTGCAATCTGTGCCAGTTCCTTAATGACTTCCTCTGTGGTCAATTTGGCATCAATAGCCAAGAAGGCATCTTCTAAAGCCTGAATTTAAATAAGGTAGTGTAAGACAAAAGTAGTGGGTACAAATGAACTGCCTAATATACACATTCACAAGCACACAGTTGGGATGCAAATTCAGGAGTGATCAATCCCACTAAGATACACACAAATAGAGACCCGAGGATAAGGTAATTCTGAAAATATCCAACTGGGAAGAAGCTTGTTTTGCACATAGGACTCTGAGGAAAAAAATGCAATAGATAATCAATAGCTAGAGAGCAAAGAGAAGCCAAAGGTTAGAAAATGAGGGAGAACCCTCCAAGAATTAAGGTGGAAAATTAACAGTGTAGACAGACAGACCTTCTGTAGCTTGCCTTCCTTGTAGGCCTTCTGATCTTTGATAATATCAGGAAGATATTTGGCACAGTACAAGGCAACTTCCTCACCTAAAAGAAAGGTTTTATTAACAAAACAACGCTGCCCACATGCAAGGACACAGGTGATAAACACCTTAACATACCTGAGACCTAGCTGTAGAACAATGAGAAAGTCTGACCCGGACAACAGATTTCAATATAATTTCTCCGAGGAGTATATTAACATATCCCTTGAGTTTTCCTTACCTATTATATTTAGTTCAATCCTGGAAAGTAAAAGAACAAAAGCATCCCTTCTCTTGCCCGTTAAAGTCTAGGGTTACCAATAAGATCTGCTAAAGTTACCTCCATGTCCATCGTAGACAGAAAACATGGCTGTCTCATTGTCCAGCTCAGGAATACAGTTGTGAGCATCCTAGAAGAAGAAAGAACATAATCAGCATGTCTCAAGTTTAAAGCTATTTCTCCTATATTTCAGGCCACAAGGTGCTTTCCTATCTTCACAGCACAATCCTTCTCTGGCTGGGCAAACATGGACTAGAAATGAGAAAGTTAGATAGGTTGATAAAAATACAGGAGAGGAAGGCAAAGAAGGGAACAAAAGGAATAAGAAAAGCAGATTCTCCAGACGGTGGCGCACGCCTTTAATCCCAGCACCTGGGAGGCAGAGGAAGGTGGATCTTGGTGAGTTCGAAGCCAGCCTGGTCTACAAGAGCTAGTTTCAGGAGAGGCTTCAAAGCCACAGAGAAACCCTGTCTTGAAAAACAAAACAAAACAAACACAAAAGCAAAAAACAAACAAAGAAAAGCATACTCAGATCATCACCTCTGTAATATAGCATTTTCTCTAGATCTTGATCCAGAGAAGAATATTTGGTTACTGGATGTTTAGTAAATGTAGACCTGACCCTACCAAGCTATAGAATCGAAATACAGGCTCTTTTTTTTTGGTTTTTTGAGACAGGGTTTCTCTGTAGCTTTGGAGCCTGTCCTGGAACTCCCTTGGTAGACCAGGCTGGCCTCGAACTCACAGAGATCCGCCTGCCTCTGCCTCCCGAGTGCTGAGATTACAGGCGTGCGCCACCACCGCCCGGCAGAAATACAGGCTCTTTACAGTTACTTCGGGTCCATGTGATGGCTCAGAGAGTAAACATGTTTGCTGCCAAGCCTATATACTTGGATTTGAGCACCAGGACCCACAGGCATGGTAGAAGGAAAATAACCAACTCCCAGAAGTTGTCTTCTGACCACACATGCTATCACAGCTTGGGAATACCCTCCCTCCAAACTAAACAACACTGGAGATTTAAACAATAAAGTTACAGCCTCCTATACACAAATTATAGACAGGCCAAGAGAAAAAAATCAGAGGAACATTACCCTTCACAATAGCCACAAATATAAATATCTTGGGGTAACTCTAACCAAACAAGTAAAAGACCTGTATGACAAAAACTTTAAGTCTCTTAAGAAAGAAACTGAAGAAGACATCAGAAAATAGAAAGATCTCCTATGTTCTTGGACAGGTAGGGTCAACATAACAAAAATGGCAATCTTACCAAACGCAATCTACAGATTCAATGCAATCCCCATCAAAATCCCAACATAATTCTTCACAGACCTTGAAAAAACATTACTCAATGTCACATGGAAAAATAAAAAAAAAAAACCCATAATAGCTAAAGCAATCCTGTACAATAAAGGAACTTCTGGAGGCATCACTATCCCTGATCTCAAGCTCTACTATAGAGCTATAGTAATAAAAACAGCTTGGTATTGGTACAAAAACATACAGGTGAACAATGCAATTGAAGTGAAGTCCCTGACATTAATACATGCACATATGAACAACTGGTTTTTGACAAAGTCAAAATGATAAAATGGAAAAAGGAAAACATCTTTAAGAAACGGTGCTGGCATTTGACTGGATGTTAACGTGTAGAAGATTGCAAATAGATCCATACCTATTGCCTTGCAGAAAACTTAAGTCCAAGTGGCTCAAGGCCCTCAACATAAAGCATATTAAACAAGTGGTGCTGGCATAACTGGATATCAACATGTAGAAAAATGAATAGACCCATATCTATCACCATGCACAAAACTCAAGTCCAAATGGATGAAAGACCTCAAAATAAAACCAGCCACACTTCCTAAATATAACCCCAATAGCACAGACACTGAGAGAAACAATTAATAAATGGGACCTCCTGAAACTGAGAAGCTTCTGTAAAGCAAAGGACACAGTTAACAAAACAAAATGGCAGCCTACAGAATGGGAAAAGATCTTCACCAAC